>NW_027526225.1:105532994-105564011 GCF_048455015.1 Haemaphysalis longicornis
ATTGACCATGCTTGGGCTACGTCCACACAGCTGTTCAAGCCTCACGGCGACGGGAAAGAATTTGCCATCTTCGTCGGGTGAGCATTTTTTAGAATGGCTGGACTCGTAGCTTGATGTAAGTCAGTTCAGGTAAAATTTCGTAAATTTTGTGTGGCCGCAAAACTAGGTAGGGAAGTAACTAACCAGTTTACGCAGTTTCAACGCTTTTAGCGGGCTTCAGCCTTCTCACCGTGTGTTAGCTAGCTGGAAGGAATTGATGACAAACAGATTCTCGCATTCAAGTTCCTTTCCGATGCCATTCAGAAAAAACTCGGCCCTTCGAGTTGAAGTTTTTATTCACTTGCGAGGCCCGCATGCAGGCAACCACGTGAGTGCGCCGTCACTGGTTACGTCGGGCTCCGCGAGATGGCGGTACTTGTTCGTGCTAAGCACGTGATCTGTGTTGGACGTTCCAAACTCTACCCCACCGAACGCAAAGTAATGCCTCGAGTCCAATATGAGTTCGATTAATAAGGTCTCTGTTGACACCACCATTTAGAATCGGGTTGAAACGGAGCAGAACACACGCCGGTGTTTCTTTTTTTATTCGGCGTGTGGGCGCAGGGGCAAAAGCCGCGCCAAGTCCGTGGCGCATCGGCAATGTCCATGGCCGTTTCCAGTGTTGCCAAGCGAAGCAACTGACAGCTAAACGTTTCAATGAATACCACCTATGGAATAGCACTTATAATTTTTGGAGAATTAGGTCCTGCGGTAAATTCTAAGCAATGGATGCAATGTGTGGAAAGCTTTAGCATCTGGACCAACTAGTCTTTACTCGTGGTTTGTCGTGTGGTTGCGGGTTAAGGTTATCGTGATTCTCCGCAGCCGCGCTATTCACCTGAGAGAGGAGCACGACCCCACAATAGGCACCGACTTGCCCGGAGATGTCGAGAAGGGACATTCGTTGGCGCAGGAGTTCCCCGTCACGGGTGACTTGAAAAACTCGGACGACCTCAAGCATGCCAACAAGATCGTCACGGAGTTCGGCCTCTCTCCTTCTGCAGAAACTGTGAGCTACTTGATTGATTGATTGATTGATTGATTGATTGATTGATTGATTGATTGATTGATTGATTGATTGATTGATTGATTGATTGATTGATTGATTGATTGATTGATTGATTGATTGTAGGGTTTAATGCACCGACGCAATACAGGCGATGAGGCACGCCGGAGTGGAGGGCTCCGGATTAATTTTGACCACCTGGGGATCTTAACGTGCGACGAAATCTAGAACACATGGGCGTTTTCGCTTTTCGCCTCCATCAGAAAAGCGGCCGCCGCGGCCGGGATGCGAACCCGCGTCCTCGTGCTCAGTTGTCAGCAAACAAACGGATTCTGGAGGAGACAGCGAAGCCAGGCCATTAATGTAAATTAAGACGAGGAGGGGCGCGAGAACGGAGCCTTGTGGGACACCTAATGTTCCCGGAAAGGGACTAGAGTGCACTGCATCGAGGGAAACAAATTGGGAGTGGTTAGATAGAAATTCTTCAATCCAGGTTATAATGCCAGGATATAAATTTAAGGATCTTAGTTTTATTAGCAGTCGCTTATGAGGCTTATGTCCTACTTCACTTTACTACGCTCATCTAATAAGTCCTTAACTGTCTGTAGCAACTGCGAGCTAGTTAACGTACTAAGTCCTTAACTGTCTGTAGCAACTGCGAGCTAGTTAACGTGGATGTTTCGAGAGTCCCACAGAGTCCATGGCCAGATGATAGGCAATTCGTTGATATTCCCTAGAACGCGATGAAGAGGGCGGGTAGGTTGTGTCATACGTCGACAAAGATGGCCCGGCTCACTCAAACTCTCACAAATTTATTTTAAAATTACCACCCACTCAAATTCAGAATCATTCCTGAGCAACACATCTGCGCTCACTCAACCTCAAACCGACAGCGAGCGCACAACTCAGATTTCACTCGGGCTCAGAACGCAAAATGAACTCAGAACTCAAACGAACTCAAACCTTAAAATTACCTTAAAACTAACTAGGATTCACAACTCAAAATGGACTCAAAACTAAAAATTAACTCAGAACTCAAAATGGACTCACAACTCACTGGGACTCAGGCGTACTCAAACCCTCTCAGGCTCAAACTCACTCGGGCTCACTCGGGCTCAAACTCACTCGGGTTCAAACTCACACGATGCCACACTAGCCTTGCGCTCACTCAAACTCAAACTCACAGCGAGCGCGAAAGTGATATTTCACTCGGGCTCAGAGCTCACTCGGGCTGAGAACGCAAAATGAACTCAAACTCAAACGGACTCAAAAACTCAAAATTACCTCAGAACTCACTCGGGCCCAGAACTCAAAATTAACTCAAAACTCAAAATGAACTCAGAACTCAAAATGGACTCAAAACTTAAAATGAACTCACAACTCAAACTGGACCCACAACTCACTCGGACTCAGGCGTATTCAAGCTCTCTCAGGCTCAAACTCACTCGGGCTCAAACTTACTCGGGCTCGAACTCACGATGCCGCACTAGCCTCGCGCTCATTCAAACTCAAACTCACGCGTGAGTTTGAGCCCAAATGAGTCTGAGCAGAGGTCGGCGGACTCACCTATGGGTCCACTCACTCAGACTCATTTGGATCCAAAATCATGCGTGAGTTTGAGTGAGTGAGTGTGATGCTAGTGTGGCATGATGAGTTTGAGCTTCGGTGAGTTTGAGCCCGACTGAGTTTGAGTACTCCTGAGACCGAGTGAGTTCTGAGTCTATTTTGAGTTTGAGTACATTTTGAATTCTGAGTACATTTTGAGTTTGAGTACATTTTGAGTTTTGAGTCGGAGTGATTTCTGACTTTTGCGCTCACTGCGAGTTTGTATTTGAGTTAGCGCAGCTGTGCTGCTCAGCAATGAGTCGTAGTTCGAATGAGTGCAGATTCGAAAACAAATTTCTGAGGGAGTTCGAGTGCGCCGCGCCACCTTTGCCGAAGTATGCTCGTGGTTGAGTCCGCCGACCTCTGGGCTATGTACCTCAACCGATCATAAATTCTTGTCGCACAACGTGCCTCAATTCCTCTCCGAATACCCCTTTACGTCATACGCAACTGACGCTCCCTCTAACTTGGGTTTTATGTTGTTTTGTTTCCTGACATGTCACAGTTCACCCAAGGCCTGGACAAGCTAGCGCAGCTCGAGTACACAGACGAGGACATCAAGGAGATCGACAACCATCAAGGCGGAGGCCTGCTCTTCATTCTTTTGTCCCAGACCCTCATGACATTCAACTACGAGCAAATTAACGACGTTTACCACAGCCACGTGACCAACGCTGCCGAGGACATGAAGAAAAGCATACGGTAAGATTGCGTAGAGATTAGGGCTGTACGCGTCCCCCTCGCGTATAGGCGTTTCCTAGTCAGCGCAGCCAAGCGACGCATGGCGCCATCTAGGGGCATTTTTGAAGCTTTGTCCGCGTGCATGTGACCCTCAATTTGGTCGCTCAGAAACGCTTGATCTCTTATTGTAGTAGTTCCGCTCCTGCGAAGCAAACATCCTGACCGGGGTTCAAATCCCGTTACCGCTTTTTTTTTCCTTTCCAAGGGTTTTCATATTTGGATATCACCATTTGTTATCACGCATATATTCTATTTATGACATCTTTATGCATTGGGTTTTCGGGTATTTTCGTTGCCTTTTGGTGAGTTGTACGTTTTTGCGGGTTTTCCCCTTTTCGGTCGGTTTCGGCTATTTCTGTTGAACATTTTTCTACACCGTGGTTTTCAACCATTTCAGGTCCTTTTTATCGGCTATTTATTTCAGTTCGGGTGGTATTGTATGCTTGGGATACGTTTATGCTGTGATATAACCCCCATAAGCAGGCTCAGGTTACGGCTGGCTGTACTGACTAGGAAACGTATATACGCGTCCGCTCGCAGTGCTGGCACTGAATCACTCTCAGTCAGATGGCAAGAGCGTTTAGTATCGCCATCATCGTTGTCGTCATCATTGTCATCATGAGCTTGCTGATGTCCACTACTGGACAAATGCCACGTCCAAATACGTCTAACCACTGCTGGCCTGCGTCATCCCCGCGGATGGTACCACACCAGCAATATTTCTAACCACATCCCTCTGCATGCGTAATATTACTCGACACCAGCTGGCTTAACTAGTGGCGAGCGCGTTGTCACTAAAACAGAGAGAGAGAGAGAGAGAACAAACTTTATTAGTTTCTGGGATTAGGAAGTCACTAAAACAGAAGTGTACCACAATCTCAATTAAAACTCCCCGCCGGAAACATTAGCCGTGAGGCTACACTAAAACTAAATCTTTGTACGAGGTGTACGATATGTACTGAAAGCGCATCCCGTTACTTAGCATCTCGGTGAAGTGCCGTGATAGTTCGGAAACGCAAAAGTGATGGAATCTAGGGGTACTGGCTCTGAGATTTCCAAAATCAGGCTATCTCTTTTTTTGTGTGTTCTCGGGGGGACATTGCGGATAATTCCATGAGTGAGTGAGTGAGTGAGTGAGTGAGTGAGTGAGTGAGTGAGTGAGTGAGTGAGTGAGTGAGTGAGTGAGTGAGTGAGTGAGTGAGTGAGTGAGTGAGTGAGTGAGTGAGTGAGTGAGTGAGTGAGTGAGTGAGTGAGTGAGTGAGTGAGTGAGTGAGTGAGTGAGTGAGTGAGTGAGTGAGTGAGTGAGTGAGTGAGTGAGTGAGTGAGTGAGTGAGTGAGTGAGTGAGTGAGTGAGTGAGTGAGTGAGTGAGTGAGTGAGTGAGTGAGTGAGTGAGTGAGTGAGTGAGTGAGTGAGTGAGTGAGTGAGTGAGTGAGTGAGTGAGTGAGTGAGTGAGTGAGTGAGTGAGTGAGTGAGTGAGTGAGTGAGTGAGTGAGTGAGTGAGTGAGTGAGTGAGTGAGTGAGTGAGTGAGTGAGTGAGTGAGTGAGTGAGTGAGTGAGTGAGTGAGCTAGCTAGCTAGCTAGCTAGCTAGCAGCTACCCCACTCGTTGTGGTGATAGCCACGTTGTTATAACCCGTACTGTTCCTAGCAGGGCTGAATTCGCCATCTTTCAATGAAAAGCACTCTCCTCTCCCCACCGCTTATTCTCTGCCCGCCATCACGGTCAACTAAAGAGCAAGCAATAAAACAATAAAGGCTAATAACTGCCTGTGTACTATCCCGACACCTTTACAACGTGCTCCGAGCACTAAAATGCACATTGTAAGTGATCGGTGCACGTTTACAATGTACAACGGGGACGCAACGGCAGCCCACCTGCTACTCTTTTAGGAGCGAAGCCCCTTAGGGGCTTAGGCTGGCCGCGTCTCACGTCGTCGTCGTCGTAACCGTCGTCTCGTGCAGTCGATGTACTAAAGCACATGGACGCTCATTTACGCCTCGCGCTAAAACGTAACGCATGCTATAAAAATACCGGAACACTCTTTTACGCTCCGCGCCGGAACGCTTCGTAACGCATACTATTAAAAACACCGGGACACTCGTTTACACCTCGCGCTAGAACGCTTCGTGCTTCAGATACAAGAGACTTTGTTAGCAAGGCTGTATACCTCTACCCCGCAACGGCTTTGTCTCGGCTGGCAAACACGCCAAGGCGCCAAGAATACACTTATACACTCCATGCTACGCCCCTCCCCAGGTTTCACGTTAGTGGATATGGCCCAGGATTTTTTTCTAAGAAATCCTCTGGTTCGACATTAAAATAAAAATAAGGTTGTAACAACAGCAGAAGCTCCTACCGAATGTACTTTACATAGCAAGTGGTTTACTGGGCGCGCGTGTGATTTTCAGCTTTTGCTCTGCAAAGGTACAACCATTGTACCTTTTGTATACTCCAAGCTTGGAGTAGCCAGCTCTTTCTTAGGTTGGACATCCTTATTTCTCTCTCTCTCTCTCTCTCTCTCTCTCTCTCTCTCTCTCTCTCTCTCTCTCTCTCTCTTCACTAGCACTTCTTTTGTGTCCTTTACCCGGAGAACGTCCCTTAGAACTGAACGCCAGTCATAACAATCGTGCTGTGAAGGTTCCATCTCCTTCAAAGTGCGTCTTTTGTTCAATCGCAGTGAAGTGTTCATCGACCTGCTGGCAGCTGCTGGAATGAACCCTCACCTCGCATTCGGCGTCAACCTCATCCAGCAAAACGAGATAAGCCCCGAGGAGGCAGACCGCTTTTATACCAAGATCAGCCTCAACTTCAAGGAAGTTAGCACCGCTGCCGTTAAAGAAATCAGCGTGAGTGTGATTCATATTCGCCTGAACAACGCATCCTTCACTTAAAAAACTTACCATCCTCGAGGCGGGGTTTCTGGCATCTACACGGCTAAAAATGTGGATGTGTGAATGCAGTGAAGCGAAAGTTTACTCGTGTTTATACTAATGTTTACACAAACACTAACACCAAAGTTTACACTGAATGTTTACAGTAACTAAAAAAATTAAAGCCGTTTCACTCAATGTGAAAGCTGTCGGATGTGCAGAACAGTTATTCGCCATAATGGGCTGTAGCACTCGTCCGCTCACTGCTACCACACAAGGCATTTCAAATTTCCCGCCTTCGCAGTGCTCGCGTGCCCCCTGCCTGAAACTGCGCCAGCGAGAGTTCTGTTCTCTTTGTGCTTGCTTTTCCTCCCGCACGTGCCGGCGTTGCACTGCCGCTTTTTTTCGCTTACTATCGTAAAAACCAACCCAACGAGCGTTCCTAACTAAGTGAACGTGTGCGCTGCCGGTTAATTACGTACATTTTGCCTCAGATGTACCTACAGTTTTCTTTGCGCTAAACAACGGGGAGATGTGTGACACGCGCCAGTGGTTCAAGAGTTTTGAACGCTCATGACTATGTAAACCACTTGGCTTTCGAAGCCTCTGCGTTGCGCCGCGACGACAGCGGCTATGACGGAAGGCTGACTCTAATTGGGTTTGAGCGAGCTACTAATCTAGGGCCCTTGCCTTAAACTCTTGCCTTTTAGATGTAAAAAATTGAATCTGTTCTTACTTTGCTTTCGTATTTATACGACACTGATTGCTTTGGGAAAACAAGCATTCAAATCTACGAGTCTCTGCCTAAGCATGGTTATTTGTTTGGCAGGCTACCCCAAACTCCCTTAGTCGGCTGTCGGCCCGATTCGTTCTGACGTTCTTTCGACCGGTTATAGACGCTCTCCTAACGTGATCTAAAGTTGATAGAGTTTATCGGTTTTGTGCAAAAAAGACGTTTAATTTCTTATCCTTGCCCCTTTTTTTCTAAATTTAGAGCATTCCTAAAATGCCGATTCTAGATAGAGCGAGAGATAACTCTTTAATGTTACCTAAAAAGGTCAGCTCTGTTAGCGTCAGTGCTTGCTACGCCAGATGAGGATCATTGCAGTGCCGTGAGATAGATGTGGGAGGCTGCGGAGACAACAATAAGAGACAAAACAAAAATTAAAAGTATATATACAAAACATCACACTCAATAAAAAGCAATAAACGGAACTCTAAATAAAGTTATTTATTTATTTATTTATTTATTTATTTGCATACCTACTTCGCCCGTTGGGCATTATAGTAGGGGGGACAAATAATCGATATAAAATACAACATTGCACACTCTTTGAAAGGTTGAAGAAAGAAAAAAAAAAAAACAATTGTAAGAAAACATACAAGGTTTGCGTTAGTAAGCCACACACTGCAGACCGTGAGTACAATACTAATCACACATGTGGCACATTCTGAGGGAGTACATGAGACAGCATTAAAAACAAATATCGGCCAGGTAACAAGATACATTCATTTACACAGCACGCTGGCTAACATTGCAAAGCATAAATATCGGCCAGGTAACAAGATACATTAATTTACACAGCACGCTGGCTAACATTGCAAAGCATAAATATCAAAGAAAGTTTTAAATGGCGAGTACATTTTTATCCATAAATATATTCTTGAAGGGCAGTGGGGAACGTCACATCAGAAGCAACTTCGATTAGTTCAGGAGGCAGCAGGTTCCAATCGCGTATTGTACGGGGAAAAAGGAGTTTTGGTATGTGGTTGTGCGCGCGCACATTTCTTTTATCTTGAGTAAGAGGTCGCGGCGCCCGGATATGTATGTTGGGGATTGTAGATAAGTCTCTTTGTTTAGTGGTGTGCGATTGAAGACGGCATCTCGAAGGAAAGAGAGGCGGGAAACAACACGGCGCAGTGAGAGATCTTCCAAACATATGTGCCGTTTTATTTCTGTGACACTGCTTTGGAATGAGTAAATGCCGGTTATGAATCGGGCTGCGCGTTTCTGTATCCTTTCTAAGCTATTGACAAGAATTTGTGTGTGCGGGTCCCACACAACGGACGCGTATTCCAGAATCGGGCGAACGTTGCTTAGGTAAAGTGTTCTCTTGACATCTATTGGCGCGTGCTTAAAGTTCCGTTTAATGAAATTTAGTACTCGTCCTGCTTTTAAAGTGATGCTTTGAACGTGAGGATTCCATGTAAGATCGGCGGAAAACGTGACACCTGGGTATTTTGCTTCGCTTGTTTCTGATAATGGGGAGCCGTTCAAGCAGTACTGTGTACCGATTGGTTGACGCTTGCACGTGAAGCAAATATGCTTGCATTTTGAGATGTTCAGGGACATAAGCCACCTGTCACACCATGAAGAAATTTTATTTAGGTCTGTCTGTAATGCTACTCTCTCAGAGTCGTTATTAATTTCTCTGTAAAGGACACAATCGTCTGCGTACAGCCGGATTTTCGAAGTGATTCCTGTGCCAATGTCATTTATATATATAAGAAATAAAAGTGGACCTAAGACGGAACCCTGCGGAACGCCAGAAGATACGCATGCATATCTGCGCCATTAATTACCACTCTTTGTAAACGACCTGTCAAATAGTTTTTGAGCCAAAAAAGGATGTTATCTGGTAAACCAAGAAGTGAAAGCTTATGGAGTAAGAGAACATGGGACACTTTGTCAAACGCTTTCTGGAAATCTAATAGTGTGCAGTCTGTTCGTAAACCTTTGTCAAATGATGTAAATATGTCATGGGTAAATTCCACTAACTGAGTTACGCATGAATGACCAGCTCTAAACCCGTGTTGGTAAGGAACAAAGAAACTGTTGTGTTGAAGGTGGGTAAAGATGTTAGTGTAAATTATGTGCTCCAGGGTTTTGCAGCACACACATGTTAAAGATATGGGTCTATGGTTCATGACACTGTCTCGGGGCCCACTTTTATGAATCGGAACAATGTCGCCCATCTTCCAGTCTTCAGGTAATTCTGAGGTTTCAAGAGATTTGTGATACAGTACTTCTAAATACTTTGAGATGGCATGTGCGCAGGATTTCAAAACAAGATTGGGTATCCTATCTGGACCTGGTGCCGAGTGTGGTTTTAATTTTTGGAGAAGGTTGACTATTCCAGAGTAGTGAATAGCAATATCCGGCATATCATCAAGTGCGTTGCTCAAGAAGACTGGAAGATGTTGAGGTACTAGCGTGGAATACACTGAGACAAAGTAATCATTAAAACAGCTTGATTTATCTCTATCATTGGTAACAGCTGCACTATTGTGGATTAACGCAGGGATACCAACATCATCTTTGCTGTTAGATTTCACCAGTTTCCAGAGTTCCTTTGGATTTTCTTTAATTCTAGAACCAAGAGAGTCAAAATACCGCTTTTTTCCTTCTGTGATTTTGACCTTGATTTCGGAACCAAGCTGTCGAAGCTTAGAAAGTTGCAGTGGATCGGGATTTTTTCTATACCGTTTGAATATACGATTCCTCTTATTAAGTAGAACCTTAATGGGTTTATCAAACCAAGGTTTATTTTTTCGGTGTTTCGCAGAAAGAAGCTTAGAGGGGATATGCAAGTCAATGAGCTTTAAAAGTTGCTCTTTAAACAGCAGCCATAACTCAGAGACAGATACAGTGCTGCTTTGTTCTGAGAAACTATCGAAGCTTGACTCAAGCGCTTCAGAAATACGAGAGTAATTTCCACTATCAAAGAAATAAACTTTCCTGGGTTTCGGAGGCGGTATGTACGGTTTGGAAGCAACGAGACGGGCAACCACTGCATCATGGTGGCTTATTCCGGGAACTATGGAAACAGATTGAAGCAACGAAGGAGAGTTTGATATCAGAAGATCTAAGGTGGAAGCGGCATTGCTATGACGCCGTGTTGGTTCCTCCACGAATTGATAAAGACCATGTGTTGCAAAAAGATCGTAAAAAGCCAACGACAGGGATGAGCGCGAAGAAGTAAGTTTGTTAATCCACTGCGCATCCGGCATATTAAAGTCACCACCGACGAGAAAGTAATCAGTTGAAACCGTAAGTAATATTTGAGAGAGGGTATTAAAGGTATGGCTGCTGTTGTCATTAGGCGGACGGTAAAATGCTCCAACTGTAAGCTGTTTGTTTTGTTCGAGAACAACTTTACACCAAACAGATTCACAGCTGTTAGCCTCAAAGTTGACTACGAAACTTGGCAAGCTGTGCTTGACCAGAACAAAAACGCCCCCACCGTGCGTATTCCGGTCTTTGCGATAGGCCACATATTCCGCAGGAAATACTTCAGAGCTGGAAATCGATTCATCCAACCAAGATTCAGACCCGATAACAATGTCAGGGCCAAAAGATGATACGAGCCCTGTTAACTCGTCGGTTTTGTTCTTAACGCTTCGGCAATTGATAAGCATAATGTTTACAAGTGAAGGACGGCATGGCTCATACATAATAAGGCTGCATCGAGGAACGCTGACGGTATCGCTAACTGCAGTAACAGGGATTGCTCGACTCCGTTTCAAGTTCACTTTTTTTGCAGCACGACAACATCCGTATCAGCGTCGTAAAGGAAGTCTCGTCCGTCCATACGAAGCTTATCATGCCTTAATTTATAGGAGGAAGAGCGAGCCTTTGCAAATTCGGTAAGTTTCCTGCGGGCTAAGCGCACTGAACGAGAGAAGTCTTCCCTGATGGAAATGTCACTGGACTTCAGCTTCGAACCCGCCCCCAACACCGCATCTTTATCTTTGAATCTAACAAAGCGAACTATTATGGGGCGGTTTTTATCTTCACTGTAAGAGCCCAGTCTATGCGCTCGGTCAATATTCAGTGGGTCAAGCGATACACCTAGCTTAGTAGAGCAGAACGCAACAACGGTTTCTTCGGCTTGTTTCCAGGTTTCGGACGGGTTATCCTCAAAACCAAAAAAGAGAAGGTTGTTCCTTCGTAGCCTATTTTCGGAATCATCCGTGGAAGCTTTCAAAGCAGCTATTTCTGCAGACGGGGCTTTGGAATCGGCCGAAGAGTTACTGGACTGCGAGCGAGCTTGTTCTAGAAGATTGACACGTTCAGTCAAGCTCTTCACTTTTTCGTCAGTGGCGAATTGTCTAGTCCGTATGTCCGCTAAATCCGACAAAATTCTTTCTTGACCTGACGCGAGCCTGGTGAGCATCTGCATGACAGCACAGATATCTCCGGCGTCGATCGGCGTACTAGATTCCTGAATGCTATCAGGGCCTGGGTTCGACTCCACGTCGCCTGATAGGGCTAGCAGCAATTGTGACAATGCAACATGGCACACCGCGGACGTACAACGGTTAACAAACCAAAATAGCCAGTCTCTGGTGTCACTGCGGCACAACCAGTTAAAGTCGTGGGGGCACGACACCGCCACAAGAAAACGATTGCCGCTCCTAAATTCTTTAGAAAGTTTGCAGTAACCAACCTGGAATGTCAGGAGCGGCGTCAACATACTGCGGGTTGCGGCGTCGTGCCCCGGACTTTTGGCGGCTCTCCGGAGTTTAAGTAGGCCCGTGGAATCCGCTGTCGTCACGGAGCTCGGAAGCCAAGAGGGGCTCGTCAGCGGAGGCAGGTGCACGGGTGGAGGAGGCGAGGTGCTGCGTTTCTGAGCGTCGGCAGGCAGCCGCACGGAAGGAGGCGCTCGGCAGGGGCGAGCACGAACGGGGCAGGTTGGAGTGCGGGCATGCCCGCGGGCAGCGAGCACGCCAGGACCTGGAATGTCAGGAGCGGCGTCAACATACTGCGGGTTGCGGCGTTGAGAACAGCAAATGGTGTCGAGGAACCACAGAACGCCAAACTAACAAAAAGGACAACATTATGCATATTACGTTGCCAACGCGTACAGATGTAGTCAGGCTCACAGTTCAAGAATTACAAAAAAAGATTTTCTAGTCCGAATTCCCCCCAAAAACGCACCAAATTCTAGCTCGTACTTGTATGTGTTCGTGATGGCGACTGCAACTAGACATTCTCGAGTACAGCAGTAACAAAGAATTTAACTATTGCTTCAACGATTTTCATTTTCGATTCGTCGATGCTTCCGTGGGACACCCTTGCGTACTCCACATACAGCTTTTTTGTCGCCACCCACTCCCCAGCTCAGGCAGAGGTGCAGTCTGCTTCGTGCTGTAACCTGCTTTCTCCCTGCGTCCCCGCATCTATCTCCAAATCTACTAGGCTAA
This sequence comes from Haemaphysalis longicornis, assembly GCF_048455015.1. Lineage (NCBI taxonomy): Eukaryota > Metazoa > Arthropoda > Arachnida > Ixodida > Ixodidae > Haemaphysalis > Haemaphysalis longicornis. The sequence continues at coordinate 105,545,463 of NW_027526225.1, forward strand.
CTGATACACACGTTGATTCAGAAACATCCTCCACGTACGGTCAAAAGCTTTATGACAGTAAACACGGGAGCGCGTGCCGCTCAGTACTAGCAGAGCGGTCTAGCAATGGCCCCAATTACGCACTTTCATAGTTCGTATACTTTGTCGGACCCACCCCTTGACAACGGTTGATCGCGCTGTTGTCTGCAACGGTAGCTGCGTCATACATCTGTAAACGATTAAAAAAACACGTGCAGATGAGGGGATATCAAGTGTAGAGCACTTTAGGGGCTCGCCTGCTCACTGGACCCAAGTAGAGCCCCACGGCGTCTGTCGCGGCGTCTGTCGTCGCGGCGTAACGCGGAGGCTTCGAAAGCCAAGCGGTTTATATCGTCTTAAGCGTTCGAAACTCATGAACCGCTGGCGCTTGTCATACATCTCCCCGGTGTTTAGCGCAAAGAAAACTGTAGGTACATTTGAGGCAAAATATACATTATAACCCCCCAGCGCCCGCGCTGATTTAGGAAAGCTCGTTGGGTTGATTTTACGATATTAAGCAAAAAACGTGGAATTGAAACGCAGGCACGTGCGGGAAGAAGAGCGAGCACAAAAAGAACAGAAATCCCGCGGGCGCAGTTTCAGGCAGGGGACACGCGAGCACTGCGAAGTGTGGGAATTTGAATTGCATTGGGTGGTAGCAGTGAACGGATAACGGCGCTACAGCCCATTATGGCGAATCCCCGCTGTACACTTCCGGTAGCGTTCGCATTGAGTGGAACGACTTTAATTTTTATCAAGCGGCGAAGCACAGCGAACACATTCACGTTTGTTTTCGCATCCCGACTCAGTGATAAATAGGGTATAAATCCCCACGTCTGCATACTTCGCGGTGCCGTGACGCAACTACTGGAGCAGGCAACCGTGCGATTAAGCGCTTTCAGGGAATGCGTCCGCTAAACACACAAACTGTGAGGGCGAGCCAGCCTCTTACCAGAGCACTCTGAGTGTACTAACCGACACGAGCTCGCGTGTTCACTGTCATAAAGGTTTTGACTGTACTCAACAACGGTCTGATAATGACGAAGCTGGCCGCGCTTAATACAGGTTCTAGGCCTTTCGAACGACGCGCCGTGGTGGCTCAGTGGCTAAGGCTTCGTTATACTCAGTATGACGTCATTAGTTCAAACCCGGTCGCGTCGGCCGTTTTCCTTGCTGAGGAAAAAAAAACAAAATGATAGTACGTAGAGAATTTAGCGCACTTTAAAGATACCTAAGTTGCCCAAATAAACCCGCAGCCTCCCACAAAGACGTGCATCATACAACAGGTATGGCTTCGGAGCGCAATATTCCCATTTTAATGCCGCCATGACAAATAACGCGCATGCTACCCATGAGTAGTTGCTACAATTATCTTCCCTGTAAAAATTAGCAGTGGCTTATCTCGGCTTAGCCAGGATATACGTAGCGTGAGGTAAGCTTCAGCACCCGTACTCCAATTGGATCGGATTTCAATCCAACACAATCCAATTTATTCCAATCCAATCCAAATTGAATGCAATTCAAGTCAATCTAATCCAATCCAAGCCAAGCCAATTCGATCCGATCCAAGCCAATCCAATGCTTCTCGCGATTGCGCAGAACGGCCCTTCACGGCACACGTGAAACCGCTCAACCTCGGCCAGTGTAGCTTACGCTACAATAAATGCCCATTAGTTCTCTCGAAGTATTTAGGTAGGCGTAAAATGTAAGCGCTCCACGTTTAAAAATCGCTCCGGTGCTCTCAGTTAGTGACTGGCTCTGAAACCTAGCTGAGTGACGGGAGAGCATTCGGCGGAAATCACTCGGGCGCTAACATTTCAGTGCATTGATAATGTTCTACGCATTCTGCCACGTTTGGGAGCGCTTCACTGACACTGACACCTCGTTTCTGTATTATTAATTTTCGTTAACTGCTGAGTGCATGTTCACTGCCAGCAACCGCCGGTGTTTCAATGGAACGTACAGTCATCCACAGTCTTAGCTGGAACAGCAATTTACCCATTTATCGTTTCCTATGCATTTCTTTCGAGTTTAAGGGGGAACCTAAATCCTCCACATCGTTTGAACAGTTTTTTCGTGGGAATATTTTTAGATATTCCATGCTTAAGTCAAATCTGATGTTCCAGCTAAGCCCGTCGACGACTGGGCCCTTGTATTCGAAACCAGCGCGCATTGTTTTGTCAGTGCACACCTGAGAAAAAAACATTGTATGTTTCTGTTCGCAAACTAAAAACTACCGTTAACCGGTGCAGGACTCCTGCCAGTTAGAGGTTGTCAAAAGCCACCCGGAGGTACGGACTGCGTGCAAGTTGGCAGCAAGCTTTCTGGCCAGCGGACAGGAATGCATCCGTGCCCATAATGATGACGAAGAGGACTCCGGCAGCTGCAGCCCCGACATCGTGGCGCATCTTTTCAACGTAAGGATTCACATAAGCGTTGTTCGCAGCTCTAAGACTCGTCGCGGAGAAATGGCGGCGTTGTCGTCGGCAGTGATTAGTATGAAATGGCCGTTTCTGAACATTATCTCGACTCTTTTGGTTGCCAACAACTGCACTGCCCTCAGAGCGTTTACAAGGGGAAAATACATTAGGAGCGAAACGCTTACGCGAACGTATATCAAAACAAGCAACTGTCGATCGGTTTTTGAGAAAAACAAGATGCGCATGCGACGTTGTATCCTAAGGTCACCAATTATTTGTGCAATTTTCGAAACTAAAATGATTAAAAGAGAGCGATAGAAGGATGTCTGAGTCGTCCAAAAGAATCAGTTCAGGGCTAGAAAGGGTTGGCGGATGATCACCAAAGAAATTTAAATGTTCCCGTGAGTTGGCGAGAACCGACAGCGTCGATAGGCGATTTGTTGATGATATTGCATCGACACTTTTTGAACATTTTTACTCCGGAATTCCGCCGCACAGGCACGATTGGACGCTCATTTTATTACATTTTCAAACGTAACGATGATGGCTTCAATGAGGGGACTGGCAGCATGATCAATAAAGTGGCCCCAATGTTCCTCGCCGTCTTCCCTATGTCTATTCTCTGAAACGAGCGGGCGTATGCGAAGGCTTTACCGGGACGTTCCACCGTTTTCAGGGACCGTCTAATGCACGTTTGTTAGCTCCCAAGGCCAAAAAGGGTTGCTATCAAGACTGCACAATCACGTGAGTCTCAGGGTGCACGCGATTGGTCGACACATCTGCACCTCCTCAACCGCTACTACTTTCAGGCCATCTGCGATAAGCGCGTTCATTCCGTGCGTTCTCAGTGTATACGATGTAAACCCCTGCAACGCGCAATACTCGAAGTTCGGCTTCACCTCAGTATAACCCTAGCTGCAGAGGAGCACCCTTTACAGGCCAGTCTGTTCGCTTTTGAGGATACGTTCTCCCAGTGTAGCGCGCCTGATACAGCTCCCGCAGTAAAACTGCGCTTGCGAAAGGAGACAACGAGAGAGTTAAGCACACTAAGAAACATGCCTTGGTTTCTGTGTTCCTATACTTCGCTAATAATTTCTTAGGGTACCATTGCGGCGCACCACTACGCCCTGATTTTTCCGGCAAATTCAGAAAAATTATATTGAGTCACAAGCAGTGCGAATAAAATGAACCTTCAAGATAATTCGCGAACAAAGTCAATTCTCACGATGCCATTTGCAAGAAGAAAGAAAGTGCTAAATCTCAAAATGGCGCAAACCTGCCGAGCTGTAAATATAGATTTTACAAAAAAGTAACAGTAGTTCTGAGATATATTTTACTCGCAAAGTGCGTGAACCGACGCTCATTGATATCTAATGAGAAGTTTGCTCACTTTGGGTCCAGTTACCGCGCGACTTTGAAAAATAAAATTGTGAGACTGAGGGCCCGCGTGCCACTTATATATAACGACTGTGACGTCCTGCGGGTACCGACTGGTGGTGTGCGGACAACGATCACACAAAAAAAGCACCTGTGTTCCGGCTACTCCATTTCATCATAAACTTTCGGTCACTGCAAGCGCCACCGTGGGTATATACACAGCAGCTATGCATTCAGCGGTGCCTTGAATCCGCTGTCATTCCCCTCCCACTTTTTCAGTATTCCGTGACTCCATCGGACGTAGTTGGGGAGCCCGAGTACAAGAACACCATGTTCATCCGTGTCGCCGGCAACCTGGCCACGCGACGGGCCCTGCTCTACCTGAAGCGCTTCATCTGGCCCCAGTGGCATGCCGCCGAGCACAAGAGAATGGTCGCACTCTGGGCTCTTAAACAGGCCGCCGAACACCAGCCTGAATTGGTGAGCAAAAAAAAGAGAGCATGCTAGCCACCAATGTGCTTTTATAGGGACGCCAAGCGTCAGAAACCATTTGTTCTATATTACAGACAACATTCCTTGGCCCCCTTTACAACCAAGAAATGGAGTTCATTTCCCAAGCAGCATTTAGCGCACTGGATGCTACATTGTTATCAAGAGTCCACGGGCATCAGCTAGCGCGCCTAACTCACCTAGATATTCTACTGTGGTCGCTTAAATAAAGGCGACAATTTACGTTGGCACTTTTTGGTTACATTTGGCGATTGGGATCACGGAAAAGTCCTTCCAAGGCCTCAGCGCCCATTGCCGCTTCTCTTCAACCAGCCGCCGTACGGCACCATGAGTTAGACACGCTGAAGCGGGTAAATTATTGATAACCATAAACAATGTAGCATCCACATCGCTACATACAGCTTGTGAAAAGGCCAATAGATTTGCTAGGTGGTCGGCTTTCTCGTCGTGTGAGCACCAACCTTCATTCGTACAACTCCACAATGGTCTGCTTTCCTTGTAACATAGTCCGGCTAACACTAAGCAGGGGAAAAAGTGGCCGAGTACGCAACAACGACGAAAAATCATGGCCGACACTACATGCATTGAAAACGCTTTCATTCTTGCGCGGCTGTAGGCTACGTGATTCTGAGGTCTGATCTGCTCGAACAACATCAGTAAGATCAGTTGGGTTTCAGAAGAGTGACAGCACCTACCGCCATTCCAACGACGCCCTTGTAGTTTAGTTTTTTTTAAATATAGCGCCACCTACGGAGCACGCCTCACAAAGTCGTCGCGTCACCATAGCTGCCTGTCCAGAGAAAGTTGGCATGCGGAAAGCATAGGTGCCCATTGGTGGCTACATTGCCAACAAGAAAGCAGGCGACGTGTTGGCGGTCGCTATCGCCTGTCTCCTTCTTCCCGCCCAGATATATGTCGTATGGATCAATTTAAACTTAGCACGTTGAAGTATGTTTCGAGACTTTGGGGTTATATTCGTTAGAGTTCAATAAGGATCCACCGTGGCTAAAGTGTGAGATGGAAGTCTGGCAGTGGCGGGAACTTTGAATGGGACATGCATAGCCGACCTTTGGGAACACCGCTTTCTGTGTTTTCCCACAACAGACCCGGTCCATCGCATTGCCCGTGTTCGAGAACACCAGCGAGCCGAGCGAAGTCCGCATCGCTGCTTTCCAAGTGATTATGGGGACCAATCCCGATCTGTACCTCCTGCGCCACATAGCCACAGAGGCCATCCACGACCCCAGCGACCAGGTGGCGTCCTTCATCTCAAGCACTTTCCGCTCCCTGGCGAAGTCCGAGTATCCGTGCCACGCTGAAATGTAAGTCTTAAGCCATAAGGTCTCCTTGAAGAGTGCAACGCGTTTATCTTAATCGCAACCGTGTGCAGGCAATCTACCTAAAGTTTTCGCAATTTTCCGACTAAAGAAATGAAGGAAGCTCACACTTATGCGCAAGACTTGAAGGTAGCACCCTGTTTTTCTTTGTGCAATTCTCATCCCTCCCTCCCCCCCCCCCCCCCCCCGCCAATTTCTTTTCCTGTAACTTCTCTGCCTTTTTACAATTTTATTCCATGCGCGAATTTCTCGGCTAGTAGTTACAAAACATTGCGGTGTTTCGTATCCTTTTTGGCAACATGCAGAGCCCAGCACCTGCGCTACGTCCTGCCCATGTGGGAAGACGTGTGGAGAATGAAGAAGCCTCTGGACAAAACGATGTCCCACTGGACTATTTCGTCTGGCTACAACCGTAAGTTTACTCCAGTGGACATGCTCTTGGCGTTAGCATTCGTTCAAATAAGAGCACACGGAGTTTCCCATAACCCAGACTAAGCGGTACACAAAAGAACGCGTAGATTTTTCAACCGCCAAGTATTGAGCACGGGTTTGTGGTATGGTCAGTCTTACCATACTTGGCGGTGTTTAGATGGGTGATTAGTATATGCGAAAAAACGAGAAAACCAATTAAAATTTTGTTTCTTATTCCCGTAAGACATGTGATAAAAATACCTCCGAAATGTCAGGTACGCAATTATTGTCATTAACGTTTTATACTTATTGTTTCTTATTAACGTTTCTAAAAAATTAGATGTGCTTCAACGTGTAATGGTTTCATGCCGGATGAAGATCCGGACACTGCTCCCTGATCACTTTCTGACAGTATTTGTCTAGCTAATTACGCGATTGGTGGGCTTCAAGCATCCCGTTGTCTCCGCATCAGAATTCTGGAAAAGAGTTGGATTAAACTATTTTGGAACACTGTCAGCGTTACAGCTCTGTACGTTACATTGTAGGTTGAATCATGGAGGCGCCTATAAGACTCCCTTTGGAGTGTCACAGCCAATGCCATAGCAATAATCTCTGTTTCCATAGCACCTATTACACGAATTTGTTGACATTTCGAAACTGCAAAGGGAAATTCCAAGGTAGTACTCGTATAAAGCTTTCACAGTGAAACCGGATCTGAAGCCAGAAATGCCATGACCCGTTCCCCTCCCCTCTTTTTTCCACGCAGCCAAGTACGACTTCGGCGGTGCGACCATCACGAAGATGATCCGGTCACGCGACAGTGTTCTGCCCCGAAACTGCCACATAAGCATGATGGACTACGTGGCCGGCAAGTCGTACGACACGGTCGCGCTGTCGTTCGAGAGCTGGGGCTTGGACCGGCTCTTCAACGGCCTCGTCGGGCCGCAGCCGGGGTCGACAAAGAGCCTCTGGAACGTGTTTGGCCGCCGCCGATTCCCGCGAGACGCTTCGGCCGAGGCACGACAGGAGGTCGAGAATGCGGTGAGTTCGCCTCGATCGCGGAAGCCACGCACGAGTTCTAGGTAATTACTGTTATATGCGAAGCGCGTTTTATGTAACCCCGGCACGCCTATCATGTCGATTTGCTGGCGTAATTCTTTTGGACTTACTTTTTCTTAGAAGCCGCTTTCAGCTCCCATTTCCAAACACTCTTCTGCCGTTACTGTAAGAGCGTGAGCAGGGTATATACAGGGAAGATCTCCCCATCTAAAAAACTGGTAGTGGGGCTTATACGAAGGAAAGTTGTTCGGTGCGGAGGAGACTTTTGGCACGTTTGAGGGAAAACGTAAATTTATACGCAAGGCTTCGAACATTCTTTCAATAAAAACGCATGTTATATTTGTATTTCCGAAAAGGAATGATGAAATAAACGGATTTAAACCAGTGTCAAAGAGAGGCGAGCTGAACGCACAACGAAAACGTAAGACGTCGGCTCGAGCGGCGTCCTGTGCAACAAAAACAAAAAGTAAAGAAAGGCATTCTCGCTCCCGTTGTTGGCTCACGCGGCGCCCATAGCAAAATTCGGGAGGTCTAAACGTTACAGATACAGTAAATTACCTACCGAAGGTCTAGGTTAACTGAGAAGAGAAAGGTAGTAGGTAAGATGCCCCATACGGCCGTTGCCCCCATTACCATGGTTAGTGACGTAGTCCAGGAAACACGGAATGCGCAGCTACTGCTAATAGAGAGTTTCAGCGTAACGGCTAGCGTACGCTACGCTACCGGCGGCGGGTAAGCAAAGCGTCTGGACAAACCGTTCCGTTGGGGGACGGCCCGCCCCACCATGTCCGCTCGCGCATGCGCAGTCGGGTCCTGGCACCCGCGCGATAGCGTAGCGCACTCTAGCCGCTATGCTAAAGCTCTCTATTAGTTACATCTCCCAGTTGAAAGGTCTAGGTAGCTGTGCGCATTGCCCTGTTTGCTTGTATTGAACATGCCGATGCACAGGCATTTTATTGGAGGAAGAATGCCGGCATTGGCGCGCATATATTTGCACTGTCTTCAGATCGTAAAAATATACGCGCTCCAATCATATCCCCGGAAACTAACGATTCCTCAGGACAGCTGTCGAGATGCTGACGCGGACCCGTACATCACCTGTACTCGGATTTAAGTACTATCGAGAGCAGGTTGTAGTGCAGCCCATCCCTCCCATGGGTCGGTTTCGAAAGGGCTGTGCAAAAGCATGGCGTCACGAGTTCGAAAAGCGGTAGCGCCGGCTGTAAAATGGGATGTAAACATGCATACGGTATTTCTGCACACGTTACAAACCCCAGACGGTTGTTTCAATTATTCGGCAGCCGTTTACTACGGCCCAGCGGCCTATCTGAGGCGCGTAAAGCGCCACCATGAGCCTTTTTTTTACAGTTATGGCGACTATACCCCCCCCCCCTCCCAACCGCAAAAGTAAACGTATAGAAAGAACTGCTTCTTTTTTAAAAGCGGATTTGTTTGGAGCTGTAGTGTATTCGGTAATACCATCAGTGACTATAATGCGCCACGGGAGGGACAGTGGGTTGTTGCCGAAGTAGTCTCGCTAGGTGTAGTTCAGAGTTACGTGATATAATAGTTGCGAAATTCATCCATATGCTCCATGCGTCAAAAAAAGGGCCCTACGATTGGTCCACTCTTTCAAATTTTTCCGTACAGTGGCGCCATCTGCTGGTAACGAAATAAACTATGTAACGTGCTTAACCGCTCGAACACGTGGGTGCAAAATGGTAGTATTTGGGCGCTTTAGTCAATTTGTTGGGCCGAAGGATCCCAATGTCTTCAACCATGCAAGTGTTTGATATGCATTCGAAGCAAGAGCAGCAGTAAAAAATGCGATTGTGTAGTCACGGAGGTGCATCAGCGCTTGCGCATTGTCATCTGCTCTGCGTCATCTGCGGTCTTCCGGCGGCAAAAAAAAAAAGAGTTAAAAATTCGCTTGAACGGCTTTACGCAAGCTTGAAGGGACTATTTAGAGCCACTTGATCAGCTACTGGATTAGTTTTGTCATACAGTGAGCTGTAGGCCGAGCAACAACTGCAAATTTAGTACTTCAGGTCGAACCTATGTTCTTCCCGAGTGCCCGCACAAGCGCCAATTGGACGAGGCAGTTGCGCAGACGCAGAAACAATCGCAACACAAAAACTGGAGGTTAAAAAAGCAATGAATAACCTATGGAAGTACAAAAATAAAGAAATATGCACCTTTAAAATAAAGATTGGCGTTAAACTGTAAGTTTGAATAATTAGTGGCTTTTTTTTATATATAGTGCGTGCAATGGCCGGTAGCGCCACCGCGTACGCACGATCCAAAGTTGGGGGGTTCCAGGGGCGGGCTGTTTTTTGAGGCGGAGTTTCGCAACTCCCTACATCGAAGAGCTCTGGGTGTAGTTTGTGTGCTCACCTTTCTGATGGAAATTAATGTACTCACGAACCTTGATCTTGGGCTGACCCTCTTCCTGTCTTTGTTCCGTTTCACCTAATATGCAGCTTCCGATCGCTGACCACGAGTACGACCCGATCTACGCCCGCCTCAGCCTTTCCATGTTCGGAAAGACAGTGGACAGCTGGAACTTCGACGAGAGCACCCTCAACAAAATCAAAGCGCACGGTGAGTGCGTTCTGGTGACTTTGCCCTGAGATGTTTCGGCCTGTAAAACTACCATTCCGCTGCCAATCGCTGACTAAAATAGTAAGACTTTTGCATGCACTGTACCAGAAAGTAAAATAGTGCACATTTGGTTATACATTCGCTTCTAATAGTGAATAAAAAACAGTATATTAATAATGTCCGAAAACTGGCGTTTATACCAGAACGTTTATGCGGTACATTTTATGTGAACTGAGAAGGAACTCTCGCTCATCCAGAACTACTGGCCAGAATTCAAAGGTAGAGTAGACACTCGTTAAAACGACCTACATTTATTAGAATTATCGCTTTATTCGAAGTATTTTATGGCCCTAACTGCAGTTCAGGGATAGCAAATCACCTCAGCTTTCACTAAGGTATCGCTTACAATAAACCCAGTTCTCTGTGGTCGGACTTTCTAATAACGAGGGGTTACTGAAATACCGTAACCTTTGCTCTCGCAGAAGAGCCCCAAAAGGCGGCCGAAAGCTTCCTGGGAAAGAACGTCCGGTCGAAGACGTTCTACCTGACCCACGACATGACCATCATGACACCCACTGACCTGGGACTACCCGTGTTCTTCAGCATAAAGCAGGGAGAGTTCATCTACGCGAAGCGCGAAAACATCGGCATCACTCACGGCGACATGGCAGAGATCAACCTCGACATCAAGCGTCATTACCTGTGAGTAGGGCTTCGTTCTCTCCAGTGAACGTGACTATGCCGGATAAACATTTTTACACTTTGTAGACATTACCTCGGTAATACATCATTCTAAATGGTACGTTACATTGGTAGTCGTCATAGCGACTACGCAGGTTGAGAGAGACGTGGCGGCAGAGGTCATCGGCACGGTGCGTGTCAACACCTAGTAGATCAAAAGGCATGCGTACAGAATGATGAACTTCGCGAAAATACAGGCGAACCTCGTTATAACGAAGTAGTATCGGGGCAAAATCTGGCTGGCGCAACAATCCTGGATGAAAAACGCGTTGTTCTAGGCTGCGAACGAGGTAATTCTTATCTGTACCCTTGTGGCATTTTAAACTAAACAGACCTGAAAATGAGAACGTGAAATTACAGCAGAACAAAGTTCGTTCGCCAAAACAGATCTGCGTTCTTATTTACTTGAAGGAGGATGTGGCTGTCACCTGGTGGCTTTTCACAGTCTGAGCGGAATAAAGTTTTTCGCAGTATCCAGGCAATACAGGGCCTTTTCTACTTCTGCAGTTTTTAAAGCTACCAAAAAATGGTTGTTTTGGCTTGCTTTTTTTTTTAAATTTCCCTTTATTATGCTAGCTGTCGAGTTCTGAGCCTCGCGGAAACCAAATATTTCTTCTTTATAGCCAATATCGCGAGGATCTCGAGGTTTCGGTTTCGTTCAAAAAAGAATAGGTGTCATTGAAATGAAGCGTGACCCAACAAACTTCGTATTTAGTTCGCTATATTCGATAATTCGCTATATCAGTGTTCGCTATAACGAATTTCGACTGTAGTCACAGACGTGGTTTCATTAGTGGCCTACGATAACACGAGCAACACGTGCGTGCGTGCGTGCGTGCGTGCGTGTCCATGTGTGCGTGCGTGCGTGTGCGTGTGCGTGCGCGTGCTCGTATGAGTGCGTGCGTGTGCGTGTGTGTGTGTGTGTGTGTGTGTGTGTGTGTGTGTGTGTGTGTGTGTACGTGCGTGCGCTCGTTGTGTTGTGTTGTGTGCGCGTTGTTTTGTGTTTGTGCGTGTGTTGTGTGTGCGCTGTGTGCGTGTGTGTGTGTGTGTGCATGCGTGCGGGCGGGCGTGTGTGCGTTGTGTTGTGTTGTGTGTGTGTTATGTGTAGGTTGTGTGTTGCTTTGATTGCTTGTGTTGTTTGTGGGTTGTGTGTGTGTGCCTCGCTATTTCTGACAAAGATGAAGAAGCCAATCAGCTATGGAAAGTCCGTCCTCTTCCTGGCATCATTAGAAACGCCTGCCTCACCCTGCCGTACTCGCCATACATCTTCGTTGACGAGCAAATTATTCTGTTCAGCGGTAAATGCCCAGTGAAGCAGTTCGTTCTGGGAAGCTCAAATTGACAGGCCTGAAGAACTTTAGCTTTGCAAGCCATCGAGACTTAAGTCTTATATTTTGGAATCTTAGATCTTGAAATCTTAGATTTCAAGTCTTAGATTTGAAATCTTTCCTGGGAAAGGACGCCTCGCACAAAAGAAAGAACATGGGATCGGTGCTTCTTGTCCCTGTTGCCGTAATTCTCCCAAGAATTTCGATGGCAGAGGCATCGGCGGCGTATTAAAAGATTTTTGTTATTTATTTGCACAAAAAGACCTCTAATTTCAAGGGAGTGAAAGGGCAAATCAAAATAATCAGTTCTGCTAAATGTAGTGACAAAGACTCAACATTGTCCCTACATGCAATTGCACATCGAATTTACGAGTGAAATAAGGAAGAAAACATAAAAGTAAAGGCGGAAATAGTGGTGGCGTATGAGACCTTAGTCTTTGCTGAGCTCGTAAAACGAAATTCAAGAGCGTCACAGCATTTCTAAATACATAAGAACGGTTTTCCTTGGTGGCTTCAGCTGAAAACCTCCGCACTGAAAAACGCCAATTTTGTTTGTTAGTATGAGCGCCACCTCGGAACTATGGTTGCATAAAACACCAACAGCAGGCACCCCCGGTCTCTACTCTAGTTTGGAAACATGGTTTCGGTTTAGTTTGCAGCTTGTATTGTTTATGAAACGCCTAAATGTGAATGTACAATACATTGACCGCGGGGTCTCAGGACGTTTTAAATCGAGGCTTTATGCGGCTAATCGGAAGAAAAATACAGCGGTCCCGCGTACGCATAACACTCGGTGTAGTAGTAGTAGTAACTTTATTTGAGCTCGAGGCGTTTTCATACGCCAGACGGAGCGGTTCCCAGGTCGCGGGAACCGTATTGGGCCAGCAGCTCCTGGCCCCTGGCCGTCAGCGCGAGCTGGGTCGGCAGGGCGGGGCTGGACCGCAAGGTCTCCCATCGCTCGTGGAGTGGGGTAGGGGGGGGTGGAGGGAGGGTGGGGGGGTATAGGGGCCTTGAGTTTAGTGCACTCCGCCAGTATGTGTGCGAGCGTGCCGCTGTTTGTTTTACAGAATGGGCAGCGGTCCCCCTCGCGTTCAGGGTAAAATGTATGCAACAGGACGGGGTGGGCTAGTGACCCCGCCTGGATGCGCCTGAGTATTGTCTGTTGCTCCCTGGTCAGGGTGCGGTGTGGCTCGGGGAGGGTACGCCGCTCGTCTTTGTATTCGTTCGTAATTTCTTTATATGCGAGTGCCGGAGTTGGGGTGTCCGTGTCCTGCCCTGCCCGGAGGGTCATCGGGGCAACGTAATGCCAATGCGAAAAAAAACGTCAGGTTGTAGTGAAATTGCAGCGTAGTGTAGTGTAGTGTAGTGTAGTGTAGTGTAGTGTAGTGTAGTGTAGTGTAGGTTGTAGAAGAAGTTGGGTGGGTTCATCGCAGCAAAGCGCGCGCGTAGCGAGCTTTTGCGTGAAGCACAGCTCCGGCAACAACGGCGAGTAGGGGCGGCGGGTGGTGAGGGCGGAGCTGCGTCAACACGGCGATGACAAAAACTGGCCGCACGTTAATTCAAAATTGGTTGGCCACGCGTCTCACGTAAGACGCCAGCCTTGCGATACATCTCTGCTGGTTCGCCGTCTGTTCAGAGTGCATGGGCGCATTTTTTTAGCGTGAGCTACATTGGCCGAGGTTGAGCAGTTTCGCGTGACTCCTGGAGAGCCATTCTCCGCATGCGCGAGGAGCAGTGACGTCTCACGGCGCACAGCTGGCGTGCCGGAGCCGCCAGCGCCGCGATCAGATTGGATTGGATTGGATTGGATTGGATTGGATTGGATTGAAAATCGTTTTACCAGCAGTAAGCATGATAATTACGTAATCCTAGACAACCAGGAAAGCTAAGAATAACCAGCTGAACCTTAGCTCAGGCTACGTATATCCTGGCATAGCCGAGCCGGCCGAGCTAAGCCACTGTTATTTTTTTCCGTTTTTTTTCTAACACCCAACAGGTTTGAAACACGCACTACGAGGACTGTTGGCGTGCCGCTGACATTTTTCGAAGCGTCCGTCGGCACGGCGTCCGACGACCGGACAGTGATCTCGTGGCCGCTCGAGCTCAAGGCGACCGTGGCGCCACTGCAAGGAAAGCTGAGCCTGCACCGGCCGATGCAGCTACCCTGGAACGCGGTCAACCACCACTCCCGGCCCTTCACCTTCGTGATTCCCTTCAACGTGGCCATGGACACCTCCAAGGCTATTCCTGCGATCACTAGACCTCCGCATCCCCTGTACAGGCCAGAAGAACTGAAGCACGTAAGGCAAAGAAAGAAAGAAAGAAAGAAAGAAAGAAAGAAAGAAAGAAAGAAAGAAAGAAAGAAAGAAAGAAAGAAAGAAAGAAAGAAAGGATGGATGGATGGATGGATGGATGGATGGATGGATGGATGGATGGATGGATGGATGGATGGATGGATGGATGGATGGATGGATGGATGGATAGATCACTTTATTGAGCTTTATACATGTTGAGGGGAGCGGTGTGACGCCGACATTGGCAGTGCGGGTTACCAGAAGAGTCTGCCAAGCGTTTCCGCCCTCTCCAGCGCAATGGGCATAATTTTAGTTCAAACGCCAGTGATAGAGCGGGTAAGGAGCACATAAATTTTACACGCAACTGCACACCGCACACATTCAAATTAGCAAATTACAAAACCAGACAGAAGTAATGTTTTTGTTTTGTCTCGAATGTGGGAAACGAGAGAAAGAAGGGGAAGAAGCTTCAGTAACTCCGGTGACGTTGGTTGAGCGAGGACGCTCAGCTTCCTCCAAATGATGATAGGGATGTGCAAGTGCAAGTACGCACAAAGATATTCGCAGAGACGAGGGCGTGGTCTAGGGACGAGAGTTCCTTAAACTACAATGCACTAGAAGGAATCGCTGCTCTTTCTAATTTGCTAGCGCCGGAGCAGGTTTGCTGTTGCAGCGTGACAGGGTTGCTCCGTGGCAGCGCAGTCATCTGGCATGCCGTGGAAACATGCAATTGAGCAATAAATCGACCCCAACATGTGCGCCTAAGAACTGAACTAGCTCCGTGAAAAAATATTATTGTTTTATTGAACAGTTTAATAATAGCAAATGTCGCTTTATCCAGAGGGAGTTTTTATATATTGCTCGGTGCGACTTCAACGCACGTCACCACTAGGAATATAACTACCAATTGTAGTCTCAGAATGGAGCGTCAGCGCGCGAAACATGAATTTTATGTCGAACTGCTCGTAGCATTCATTCGCCGCCACCCTGCTCCCACGATTCGGTACAGTTGTCAGCTGCGAGACATCCTACACCACGGTGGAATCCCGTATCTGGTTTGTAAATAGGCCTTCAAGAAAAAGTAGGTATCATAACTAGAAAATACATTAGTGTAAAATAGAACAGGCTAAAGGTGGATCGGATGTCAAATGGACATTGCGTGACATCCCCAATGCGTGACATCCCAATGCGGCGCCATAGCGTTTTCACGTCTTTTGAACTTTAGAAACATAGTCTGTAAGAGCGGGTATAAAAAGTTAACATTTCAGTGAAACCACAGTTGACTACAATGGTTATTTGCATCTTAACCCCGTTCCTGATTGGTGGAATCGTGCATGAAATTCGAGCGTGTCTGCCCAGTAAAGGCTATCGCTACTTTAGAATGTACAGTCAACATTCGTTATAACGAAGTCGCTTTATTCGGCATATCGCTTTTTTCGAAGCTTCGTAGAGTCCAAACTGTAGTGCAGAGCAAGCAAGTAATCACCGCTTTTAACGAAGCATCGCTTAATACGAAGTTCGTTTCTCGTCTAGCGGGCCCTGATTTAACCAAGGTGAAACCTTGTTAAACCGTACCTGACGGGGACGCAACGAAAATACGTACTAACCGGCACTACGGTTAATTCGAATGCATTAGATTAAAGGGAACCCGAGTCGGGGGTTCCACTTCACTACATATAGCTTGTATTCACTGGCGAGGCCCGCATGCAGACAACCATGTGAGTGCGCCGTCACTGGTTACGTGAGGCTCCGTGGGGTGGCGGTACTTGTCCGTGCGAAGCACGTCATTTGGGTTGGACGTTCCAAACTCTACTCCACCTATAAAGGAAATTTTGACATCCACCTAACTGCAGCCATTCGACCAGATTTCCCCTAAATCTGTTCGATTAACTACTCCACCTAATGCAAAGTAATGCCTCGAGTCCCCTGTGAGTGCGATAAATAACATATATGTTGCACCACCGTTGAGAATCGGGTTTAAACGTAGAAGACGACGCACGCCGGTGTTTTTTTGTTGTTGTTGTTGTTGTTGTTCATTCGGTGTGCGTGCGCAGTGGCACAAGCCGCGCTATTTCCGTCGAGAATAGGCCATCGCCGTGGCCGTTTCTAGTGTTGCCAAGCGAAGAAATTGACAGCTATATTTTTCGATGAATACCACCTACAGAAAGTAACTATGGCTTATTAGGGTACGGTTTGACGAGATTCCACTGCACTAATCTTTTGTACTTTGAAGGCATCCTTCCTGCGTCGCTCTCCATTTCTACGCGGCTTCCTTCCGCACGCAGTTCGACCGCAGCTACTTCGGTGACCTGCTCGGCATGAGCCTGAACGTCAAGGGTCACCTGATCGACACCGGCCTCCAGGAAAGCCTGCGCGAGCTGTTCCACGAGATGACCTGGCGCGAGCGCTTCTACTATCTCATGCTCAACCCCCACTGGCACCCGCGAGACGTGAAGATGTACATCGTTCCAGCCGCCGAGGACGCCACCAAGGCCGTGAGTTTCCATTCAGATGGTAACACGGGGAAAGTAGGGTGGTAGCAAAATTAGCTTCCATTCCTGGTTAATGCTTCAAGTTTGGGCGAATACAACCTGAAATTTGCTTTTCTTAAAATTTATTTCACGCTGTGCATGGCTTGTAAGGTGATTACCAAATATAGTAAAAGCTCGTTAATTCGAGCTCGAAGGGGACCATAAAATTGTTCGAATTAATCGGAGTTCGAACTAGCGGGTGGGTGCTAGAATGAATAGAAATCGCGCAACACTGCGCGGGCAGAACTCAAAGAAGCCACCTCTGGACTCGTTATCGCGAATGAGGCGCTAATACACGTTTGTGGCAGGTGATTGCGTAAATAATGTTTTGTAAATAATAATGGCATGCGCCGGAGCACTGGCGTGGGTGGCGCGGCGCCCTCTGTAGAAGCGAAATAAGCTGTTGCAGGAACGTAGCGCGCGCGCCACGCTGTTGTTCTTGTTTTGTTTTTTTCGTTGTTTTGCATCTCCAGTTAATTTGGTTTGGTTTGGATTTGCAACACATTGTAATCATTCTGGGCCGACTTCTTCTGCGAGGAGCGATGGAAACAAGGGGATCCCAGTTCGAATTAACCGTTCTGGATACCGACGCGTTCAAATTATCGGAAGTTTTCCCTCATTGAAATAAATATACAATGCTTTGCCGGGACCACGGTGTGAGTTCGAATTAACCGGAAGTTCGAATTAACTCGCTTTTACTGTGCTTCCTTCGCTTCCTATTGATAGGCAGTGACAGGTAGCGACTCTGTTAAAAAGCATCAGTACATAGGAAATATGAGGCGCTTTTTTTGTTGTTGAAATGAGCCAGATCCACAAGCCGAAACTAAGTCGGATAAAACTGCAGTGACAATAAAAACTTGACAACATTCCCTAAAAAAGGAGTGGCAAGAAGATAGTTAAGCTTACGCCCTGAAAACGCGTACGCAGATCTTAGGTCGTATCGAAAATGAGCCAGATCCTGCAGTTTCACGGATCAAAATGAGCCAAATCCATTTCACCAGTGGGAGTTTGGTTTTGGCTTGGCTGTTCACACTGTCTCGTGGGCATTTCCGGAAGTTTTTTTTGTTCTGCTTTTCGGAGCTGGCTTATTATGAATTAAGATGGCAATTAGGAAATCGGCGAAAGATCTGCCCCCCCCCCCCCCCCCCCTATATTTCAACGACGAAGTGAACGAAATGAAACTGAGAGATATGAAACAATGATTTCATGTCGTCTTACCCGTCCCTACGAAATACCTCCGGTTATATTTATTTTTTTCTTCCCATATTTGCCATTCTACTACTTAAAAGACACCGCTTACAAGCCCTGGAAAAAATCTCCCCGCCTCCCCCCTTTGAAAGTACGAACCGCTTCATTACGGTGAAGAAGAAAATATGAGCAGCCTTTTGTTGTGAAGCGTTTTGGAAATCCATGGCAAAGCAAAGAAGGGCTTGTTTACTTCGTGAATGTCTTCAGATGTGCCCAAGAAAATTATCCCAGGGAAAAGTTCGAAAAGAGCTACTAATGGTTCCAATAGGACCCACCTGTTCTCTATGTATAGTTTACTGCTATTGAACACCTATTGGATATGTTTAATGGCTGTTCCACCAAAACTCAATATCACCATGCTTGAAAGTCACTTTAAATAAAGCTTTAATAACAATGCCGCGGCAGCTTGAGTGAGGCTCATTCAACTTCAGGCTCATTCAATATGAGCCGAATCCAAACTTATCACCCTAATACCGCTCCAATTCACGGCATAATTTTTAATTACTTGTAGCCATAAACATCACGTAGCTGACACATAAAATATATCATCTAACATCTTTGGCGGCGTTGCATTTAGGTCCGGTAACAAACGTCCGCTTGTTTCTCAAATTCGCCTTAGGTGGATCTGGCTCGCTTCGAAAAAAACGCCTCATATGAACGCCAATCTAGTTTCC
>NW_027526225.1:105564111-105706923 GCF_048455015.1 Haemaphysalis longicornis
CATGAATGCTTCGTACTACTGTGGCAGATGTAAACGTTTTGTATTATCACGCTACAAGAAACATCCCTCATAGTTTGGGTGCAAATCAAACCACATAGCAGCAAACATAACAAACTGTTACGCACTCGTACCCGCTGAAAATTCCCTCGTAAATTAGTTGCAAAACAAATTCCCTTACAATGGGCTGCCGAAAATCGCTAAGGCAATATTCTGTGCGAAAAAAAAAATTATCGAAATAAGCACCAAAACGCCAAGAATATAACCGACGCAGGAAAGAAGCCAACAGTTTTACGCAGGAGTTCCTAAGTACCGCCGGTCTGCGTATTGAAGTAGTGTTGGCCTCAAATGTAGCCACTAGCCACTTTTGTTCACCATGTCATAAAAACATTTGAACTCTTTATAAGGTTGTTTCAGTGTTCCATAAATACTTAAGAGAATTCAGGAAATCTTTTGCAAAGTAATTTGAGTCCGGGAAATCTTTAGTTCCGGAAAACATTCAGGGCAATCCAAATAAGAAGCGAGCATTCATGTTTGCTCACTGAATCTCCGAAACGTTTGAATTGTAGGTAACGAGACAATAAAAGCGGAGATTCGTAATTGAAGCTAGCAAATACCGTAAAGATGATTGCTGCTAGAATATAAGGGCTTGCTAGAGTAGTAAGCTGCCAGAGCAGAAGGCCTAGAGTCCAAGGGCTTGCTGAAGGGCTTGTTCGCATACGTTGCGACTCCAACAACAGTGCAATGACGGGACCAAGCAAGAAAGACCAAGGGTTGTCTGTTTTCTTTCCAAGTTTCATCGTCTGCGCTGCTTTTCTTGGAGTCTGGTGTCTCATGATGCGCCCGCTCCTTTTCTGTTTCTGATGTCAAGGTGGACATCGAACTTTCGTACAACTTCCTCGAGTCCGACGACGCACGGGAGAGCCGCTTTTCGATCCATGACCAGATCGGCGACGACGCCGAGGTACCGTCGACGCACGTGCTCAAGCTCGACGTCCACCTCAGGGGCGACACCAAGGACCGCTCGGTGGCGTCCGAGCTGAGGTACTCCTTCAGCCACGACCTGTTCAAGCACAAGCTGCAGTTCTTCTACGACAGGTCGCAGTTCAGCAAGGACCCGCACAGTGCCCTCAAGGTACACCGTTGCAAACATTGCTACAAAACATTGTGCTTGTTTGTAAAAAACGGGAGACATGAACTGGAGGCATTTGGCGCCGAAAGGCCTTCAGCTTTCACTCTTAAAAAAAGGTTGGGGCATTCACTAATGGAACACTGACAAGTTACGTGTCCCAGTATACACTAGGTACTTAGTAACTGGAGGTATTAAAGGCAGCACTAGTCAGGGTTCCTAACTGAGGCAGGCAGTAAGCACCCCTACCTTCACTAGTAAAGTCCGAGCTACATGCGTGTACTAACTGGCCATCTATAACCTAGCCATAAGCATACTTCCTGCATTCAGTTAATTTCCTAACCATACAGTTGGTATAGTGGCAGTGCCTACATACCGTACCGCGGGGTAGTAAGGTTTGTAAGGAGTTAGTAAATACGGCCGTCACTACCCTTTTGCGACCTTTTTTTTTTATTTAGAGTGTTGGAGCCACCGCTATGTCCACGGACGTCGCTGCCAACGCTAACGCCCACACTCTGTGCGGTCGTGTCTTGGTCGATATTTCGTGGTTCCCTTGATAGGAAAGTACAGTTATTGGCTGTTCGAGAACGCTGTGTTCTCTACAAACCCGTTTAAGATATAAAGCAGAAGAAAGTGTGACTTCCCTTTTAAGATATCAGTAAGAAAACATACGGGAGGGTATCTCAACAGTGGCTACGAAACGAACGCCTGTCCGTACAGGAGGGCGCACACGTGAACACTCAGTATTACGTGCACTCCGCTTAAGAAGCCACGCGTGTGCACTGTGAAGGTGATCGCTCAAACATCTCGCCTGTGAACTCCTTTCTGCGGAGCCTTTTCTGGTGCAAGAAAGCCGCTGTTGTAGCCATAGGCCCCAATGGACGTCTTCCTTGTACTGTACGGCAAGCAACTACTGCCCTCAAAAAATGCCGGACGCGAACACCCCTCTCCCCTCCCCAAGGTTCTCACGATGAATAATATACCACAATGCATGATTGTCGCCTACTGCCTTAGTCTCTCCCTTTCTGGGGGGGGCCTTTTAGCAGCCGAAACACCCTTTTCTTTACATTTTTCACTCTCTGTGTCGCATTTTTTTCATCGCCACGGGTACAGAATCAAGAGGTTATTGCCACTCCGAGTTGCAAGCTGTTTCTCACGATTGCCGCCAGCGATGGCGGTCCACTCGGCAGATATACTGGTTTAGCCAACTGCACTAAGCTACCATTATAACGAAATCGCTTTATTCGCCTTTCTTTATTCGAAGATTTTAATGGCCCCAACTGCTGTGTAGAGAGAGCAAAGAATCAGCGCTTTAAACGAAGTACCGCTTATTACGAAGTCGGTTTACGGTTCCAAAGGCGTCGATATAATGAGGGCTTACTGTATGCCCTGTTCGGAAGAAAGAAGTCCAAGGCTGCAATAAAGGAAGATAACGTGCATTTACATTAGACGGAGTCCTTTGCTAAAAATACACATGGCGTCCGCAGATACCCAGCTTCGTTCTCTTCTCTCGACTGTCGACAAATGGCTGCCCCTTTGACCCGCCCTCTCCTTCGTGCGGGTTATTGCCCTATATAAGACGCAATACAATCCGACAACCTGCGCAAGCAGCAACAAGAAGTTTACCTGTAGGGTCTTTAGCTCGTTGTACAGATCCATGTAGCCAGCTGAGGAGATGTCCATTTGATACCGTTGTCCGGACAGTATAACGGATCTGCAGTGCGGGTCCCATAGATTTAAGAGTAGCGCATGCGCAGATGGCTGGGACTTTTTGCTAGCTGAAAAAAAGAGTATGTGTGCCAAACGTTACCGTTTCTGGCACGAGGAGGCATAGAGATAACTGTGATGCAACCGCATTGGTTGGCTTCCTCCCTCAGATCTGCTTGGACGCCTCGGCAAAGTTCCCCGTGCCTGACTGGTCGAAGGCAAGCAAACTGGAGACCTTCTACGCGGAAAGCCATGTCGACGCCACGCTTGACCTCCACTACGGAGACAGCTGCGAAGGTGGATCCAGTGTAAGTCCCTCCACGCTTCTTCTCTGATTCTCCGCTCCCCTTTCGTAAAAAAAATGCTCAACACGAGCGACTAACTCCTTGTCTCTACGAAAACAAGATGAAAACAAGATGTTGGGACCCTTTGACAACATTGTTGGGTCCCTGTGTACATTGTATGTATATCTGTTTTGGTTTAAATAAATAACCCTCAACCGCTCAAAAATAAATCAGGCTCCCGATCGCTACACAGATCGCACCCTTTGTCAAAATTTTGTTGGCCAATTCTAAGCCTTCTCAACTACAAAGAATTCAAAGAATCGGCTTTCCCTTTCAAGGCGACAAAACTTCTTAAGGCAGTAAGAAAGAAAGATGTTTTCTCTACCTTTCCTGCGTAAAAAGGTTCAGCCTAGCTCAAAACGTAAAATTGTACATTGAAATTTTTCCCCCTGCATGTTGCCGGCTTGGCCCACAAAATTCTGACAAAGACTGTACCTTCAATTTGGCTCTAATTCGCATACAAGTGCTGAAAAAAATTGCGAAAGATGGGATCACGGCGAAACAATATAATGATGCGACTGTGTTGCGACTAATGTAGGTCGTTCATTGGGTGAAGTTAATTGTTGACTTCTGCTTGAATCCTAGATTTTACTTGAGCCCGTAGGCGCATTTCTAACCGACTTTTGCTAGTAAGGAAGAAAACATGTACGCTTGATATTTGTCCTCAATGTTTATTTTAGTGCTGCCAAAGCCAAAAAAAAGAGCACACCTCATCAGTTCTTCAATACCATATCCCTAATTATAAATGTTGGAGGAACCGTAGAGCCTAGAAGTAATAATAGAAGCACTTTTAATGTTGAACATAAGAACCCGTGGTTCAAGCAGAGGGAATGTGTGATTAAGTAGACTGGTGAGAATGAATACAGTTAATAAAAGAAAATAAGCTGCTTCGGATAGACATCTGTACGGGTGTTGTTCTTTGTGAATTGATCTGTGCATCGATCTGTGAATTTGATATGTGAATTGGTCTTTTCAAAGCGATTTTTTTCTGGTCTCAGTGATGGTCGTTTCGTAACCAAAACACACTACAGGAAAGCCAGCTTTACACAAACGCCTCGAGAAAAACAACAACGGTTCCCATGGTCAGAATAGAACCTGGGTCCCTCGCGTGCTCAAGTCGACGCCTACCTTATAGACCTTACGCAAAAGTGCCGCCATCTACCGGAAGAAAAATTAAACGAGCACGCGACGCCATGTTGGGGGATGGCGGTCGCGGGATTGCTTGGTACGGAGCGTGTGAGGGGTTTCCTGGGTTTGGCGATCCTTTTATATTCATATTTAAGCGCAGTAAAATGAGCGACGAGTGATCTGTGGACCCTTCTCTGTTGCCCACATTTGCGAGGGGCTTCGTAAATACGCATTATGCATCGAAAAAGCAGTCAGGGAGGCACCGGCAGGAAAGCTTTTGGAGGCTGTCGCGTTTTTGGGTTTTTTTTTTCTTTGAGAACGCAAACATTGAAGGTACATCCGTGTTGGTTCGCATCCTGCGGGTTTCTCAGGAGCTTATTCCTGAAACGCTTCGAGCCGATGCGGGCTGCCTTATGGTGCAAAACCCCCCCCCAAAAAACACTTAATAAAATAAATTGCATACCTGGCATTTTTTAACTGTGGGGCTGTTGTAGCTGGCCGTAATGAGTAGCGCGTAACGCGCGTGGCGTGTAACGCTTTAAACATTGCCAATATATGACCAATAAATTGCCAATGAATAATTAAATTACCAATAAATTGCCGAGCGCTGTTGAGCGCGTGCCTCGCGGCGACCGCCGAGAGTGTTCCAAGCACGCAAAGGCTTTAGCAAAAAAAAAAAAAAAGAAAAAACCTCCTAAAACCTTAAAGAGCGAGAAATTGCAGAGCGCTCGTGAGCGCGTGCCTGGCGGCGACCGCTGAGCGTCTCCTGCTCGCACCCTCGACAACGAAACTGGGTGCACACTACCGCTTAGAAAATTCCGCTCGAAAAATTTGATCTTGGGAAAATATGGGTCGAACAGCAGGCGACGAGGGGTAAATGACCGATGAACGGGTTACTACGTACGTTATTTGCGCTACTCATGGCGCTACGTGAAGGTTGCAAATCTCGCGGATCCCTTATTTCCTGCAGCGTTTGGCGAACGAAAGAATGCGTAGTACTTCCATAAAAGCCCACCGAACGTGCAGAATAAAAAGAAAACACGGGCGCGCAAAGCACGAACGGCAGACTCAAAACTCACCCCACACGATAAAGTACGAGCTGGCCGCCTTAACTACGAGCAGGCTGGAATGCTCGGCGGCAAATACAGGGCTAATATAGCTCATTTTGGACCTTTTTAGTCCTGCACATATTATTCATTTCGTGACTATGCGTGCGATCTAGCTATAATATTACAACGCGAAGGGAAGTCGACACCCGCAAGCGACTTCACGCAGGGCTCGAATCATGCTTCCGTTGAGAAATAAAAAAAAAAAAAGATGTGTACGCTATTTCCTCGGTCGTCCTCGTATCATCTTTGTGCACAGCAAGTTACACCACAGTATTTAAGCATCTTGGACAACGATAAATTCCGACGTGCACGTCGCTATCCCCGGGCTATCATGTATACTGCGGTATCCGGAGATCCGGGAATCCCCCACCATGGCGGAAGCGCACGCGGTTCCCGCAAGAGGGCGCCAGTTTTTGCATAAGGTCTATTGCGCCTGAAATCCAAAATCCAAATTGCTTGGATTTGGATTGTATCTTTGTATTTTGTAAGCATCTAGTTTGGATTTTGTAAGTACCTACTCATACTCTAGGCTACGCGAGTTTCTAAATATAATTCAAACAAATCAACCGCAACTGCTCACTTAATTATTTTAGTTAATTAGTTAGCTCACATAGTTAATTATTTACCCTCTTTCTCGTTAGATGAACGGGGCTTTGATTCGTTCTCCTCACAAAGCGTTTGGTGTCCTTCCATGCCGTCTAACAGATAACAATCGACGGCAAGTTCACTCAAACGGAAGAGGACCACCGGCAGCTTCTGGATGCGGCCGCGAAGAAGCCACTGTTCTACAGTCAAGCCAAGCCAAACGTACTGCACAAGATCGCCAACTTCTGCCAGGAAGCCCAAAAGGAAGGTTTTCCGTACAACGTTTGGTGCCTCAAGCTTTTGCGCTACTCGAGCCGCCTCGGGAAATTGACCGCCAACGTCGAGTACAAGAACTACAAACCAGTAAGCTCCGTCAAGCGTGTTTTCGTTGGCGTTCGCCTCTTTTCCCGTGCTCTTTGACTTCGAATGCAGCCTTCAAAATACCTTTTAATTATACTCCGCTCACATGACGCCAGCCCGATGATATTTGATTATACAGACCCCTTGAGGCCTGATTACCAAAATCACTTGTGCTGCTCGGACATGGACTCTACAACGCATCGTATCAGGCTCATCTTCATTTATAGCTCATTTATATACACAAAAAAGTGCGTTCTGCTGATCCGTCTTACCCTCGTGTTACTCTGTTAAACTGCAACTTATGCCATTTCATTCAGCATATGTTTGGGCATTTGTTTGGACATTCGTTCATGTTAACCAAAAGTGTTAGAGGTAGCGCACTCTACGGCCATGCCCTGCAGCTAATTCCAGAAACAAATCTATCGTGGATATTGCTATAGTGACCTGCAAGGATAACAGGACACAGTTTTTGTTCCACGTTTTAAGAGTTGTATAAATGTAATCGTTTTCACTGTAGCAGAAGCCCGACTCGCTTATGATATATCAGCTCTCCCAGATAGGAAAGCAAGGCAAGAATGAAAAAAAAGCAGGTGGACACTGTTTTTCAAAGGGTTCAAAGAGGCCATGGGTTTGAGGCAAATTGCATATGGCCTAAGCGTACCATTTGTCAGGAACTGTTCAAGAAGTTCCGGTTCACAGTGACCAACAGACCAGGCATAGCTCGTCACACAAAACTAACTCCGTTTAACAAGACCGCACAAAGTACAAAAAAGTTCCCTCCCATCTCTCATGCTGTTCCTCTCCCGTCTCGCTCCTCCCAGGATAAACACGCTAGAGGTTTGCGGAAGTCAATTTAAATTTACCGCGTTCCCCTGCTCCACGCCGAGTGTCACGATGCGAGCACTGCCGTACGGCGGAGACGCGCGTCAATCGAGGCACTACTTACTCCACGTGCGTTCCAAGCGGAGCGTGAAAACTATCCAGTGGAGCATTTCGTCACTGTTGCCGTTTGATTTCTTAAAATGACGCTAGGGAAACCGCGGGCGACCACATTTGTATTTTTCTGGAGCTACCTTTCATTAAATCATTAAATTTTTAATAAAGAAAACACTGCGAGTATCAGTTATGTATCGATATCTTGCCCCAGATAAGCGTAATATTTTGTTTGGCTCAACAATGTTGACAAACATGAACGTTGCCACCGGACTTAGACGTTTAGATTTGGCTGTGGATATACAAACATATTGTGCAGCCTCTGTTTCACTTTGGCTAGGCGGCTAAATCGAGTTAGTCTTTTGGTTGTAAGCAACTCTAAATTGTTTGTATGTTAACCTTTTGTCTACACTCAACTTGAAGCTGTTTATGTGTTTCTGTAAGTGTCTGTTACTTGCAGCCTTCGCGCTGTATTAGTTTTGTAGCAACCGGCGCTGCACTTGTTTAATTGTTTCTGGTTGTTACGTTGTATCATTGATACCAGGATTTTTTAATTATAAATTTATTCTTTCAAGACAGACAGACAGACCAAAATTTTCAAGTTCTCAAAAACCCAAGAGAGGCTATCGTCTTTAAAAACAGCAGATACTCCCTCCAAAGTGGTAATTGTGTATATGCCTAAGCCACCCTCATATTTACCGAGCTTCTTGAAAGTCAGCTTCACTATATATACAGGCGCATTGCTTGAAAAAGATTTTTCATGGCATAATAAGCAATCTGTTATCAAAGTATATAAGGGTGAGGACATTTATAAAATACCTCTTTAACGCGTCTTCATCATAACAGAGAGCTGTACACCAAGCAATTATATAGTCGGCTTTAAAACTATACGAAAATACGTTGTTGGGAAGTCATAATTTTTTATAACAAACATATGGAGGCCCTGGGACCTTTTGTTAATGGCGTTTTCTTAGCCGAGAAAGGGCGCCACATCCAGCGTTACCGACCGGTCTCCCTATGGACACCACATAGAAGTGCTTACGCATTCAACGTACCACTTAATAATACACTTTGTTCCGTCCCCTTCGCAGTTACTTCACCGCCTGGTGCCAAGCTATGGCAGCCACCACTACCAGCACACGCCGGAACTGGGCGGCTTCATCGGTGTCGTTCGCTCGCACTTTACCGGGGAGAATGGCAAATTGAGTGTGGTGTCTCAAGTTCCATGGGGGACGAGGAAGGCGAATCAGCACACCGACATCGTCATTAAAACCGAGGACGGTCACCGGTTCCACCACCCGAACGTGCCCATCTACAGCCACCTTCTGGAACCCAGGGTCTACACCGCTTTTGGCTACACTAACATCGGAGAATACTCCGAAATATACAGGCACAGTGAGTCCATTTCCCACCAGACTTATAAAAGCGAAAACCATACAACTTGTCCCCGAGAGTACGATTTCAACCCGCAGCCATCATAGTTAGATAATTTACTCAATTCTTCATGAATGCCCATTTCTTTGAATGCGGGAAATAATTTTGGAAGGAGGTTAGCGCAGGAGAAGCGAATTTCTGCCTAAGCCTAACTTACGTTGGATTCGTCAAGAAAGCGGGCGAGCAAGGTGAGACGCAAGGAAATAAGACACAATTCTTAGCAGCGTGTAGTCAGCAGCTTCTATAGATTCCTGGCCAATCTTCCACGTCGTGATGCGTCACGTGACGTGAAGCTTGTTCCCGGTGTGGTGTCCGACGCAAAATCAGGGGCTACGCCACTAACAGCTGTCGCAGCAAAATTGCGCCTTCCTTACGGAGGTTGTTTCCTGCCGTGCAGCACAAGGTACTGTGCAGTGAAGATGATAGAAAAGAACAAACACACCAGCCGCCAAAGCCATCATATTGTACTGTTGCCTCTCTCAAACTACCATATCAGTGTTTATTACTGTGATGTGCATTATTTGTTAACATAAAATTGTAGACTGTCAGACAGAATTTGTTGCCTCCAACCCTACTGTAATGCCCTCAGGCCTTTAAAGTGGCCACGAAGACAAAACTGAAAAAGGGTGTTGGTGCGGGCTCGTTGGTACATAACTGAATATGGAAAAACAGCGCTAAAACGGGACAAAGAACGTGACAAGACTGGGCGCTGTCTTGTCACGTTCTTTCACGTTCAGCGCCCAGTCTTGTCACGTTCTTTGTCCCGTTTTAGCGCTGTTTTTTCATATTCACCAAGACAAAATACAAGTCCGGATCACTCAAAACATTGCCTCGTTAGAATCATGCTGACACCACTTTTAACGTACACTTCGCTCAGATTAGCTGCATAATTAGGGGAAAAAAAGGGAAGTGCCTTGCGACCCACTAGCTCATTTCCCCCAACAGAACCTATGACGTCATGCCAGCCAGCTCTGCGATTGGTGGAGACCGGAAAAAGCACACGCAAATTAGACAGGGCTTATAGGCTTCCAGAACGAGCGTTTTGCGCTTAAATTTAGGGCACATTCTTTTTATATCAGTAAAAATGTTGGGACAAACAGAGGAAGTTACGAAAGCACACGTAAACATAAAAGTACCGATGCGTACTGCTGTTGATACTTCGCGCACTATGCTGCGTTTAGATGCACAGCATTGCGGCGCTTTGGGGTTCTCAGACGACACTGGCCGGTTTCATGAAACGATTATTTTCTCCATGAATAAAAACAATTCAGGTTTAATTACAGTCGCAAACAAACCAAAGGCAGAAAACCGCTTGCCGCGGTGTGGTGGCGCCACCTAGGTTGACTAACAGTAAGCATGCCTCCGCTCCCACGGCCGGGCTAGAGCGGCGGCGCACGCTCGCGCACACGCCGCTGCTCTAGCCCGGCTGTGCCGCTCCGCACCAAGTTTAGCTGAAAGACCGGTTCTAATGACGCCATTTCAAACGTAGTTCAAACACACGTTTTGGCGCGAGAATCAAAATTTTACCTTAAATTGATTAATTTCTCAGTAATTAAAGCATCGTTTGCTTCCGCACAAGCGCTGCGGGCACTATAAAGCACGAAATCTTTCGAATAAAACAAACTTATATTTTGTCTTCATGGCCCCTTTAAAGGTGCAATAAATTAAATTAAATTAATTGGTATTGCCATCACGCAAATGTTTTGCAGGAAAATGCGGCCTGCAATCGGGCAGAGTCCGCACCTTCGACGGGTACCTCGTTCATTTGCCCGAAACGAACTGCTTCAAAGTCATCTCCCGCGACTGCTCGCCCAACAAGCGGTTCG
Source organism: Haemaphysalis longicornis (assembly GCF_048455015.1). Classification (NCBI taxonomy): domain Eukaryota; kingdom Metazoa; phylum Arthropoda; class Arachnida; order Ixodida; family Ixodidae; genus Haemaphysalis; species Haemaphysalis longicornis. The sequence goes on from NW_027526225.1 coordinate 105,574,664, forward strand.
TCATCCTTGCGCGAGCCACTAGCAACCCTAAAGTTAAAAAGGTAAGCCAACGTATTTCATAATGGATGACAGTAGGGGTGGGCGATTTAGGGATTAACCTTTCGATTAATCGATTAACGCTTTTGTCGCAATTATTTTTTTAACCGGTTAATCGTTCGAAGTCTTGTGAGCGAAGTAAAACAAAAATGCCATGTTAAATTGTAGGCAAAGGTGTCGGGGATCATATTCGTGTTCAAATAACCTGCCTTACGTCATGACAGGAAACGATGCAAGTAGGATCAGAGATCATAGTGATTGAAACCGCAACCTGGCAACCAAGACAGGCGGGAAAATGGCTACTCGTAATAGAGATTTACACGTACAAAAATGCCGAGCAGTCACGTGAGCCGTTTTACCCCTGTATGAACAAACCCTGGCGTAATTAAACCACAATTAAGCGACGCTCCCTGCAACCACAGCGAGGGCTGGTGATCCTGATTATAAAATAGGGCAAATGATGAACTAAGTGATAAGCGTTTCGCCCCCATCTGTGCCATGGTGAAGTTCTGCTTGCCTCATCTGAAATGTATGGGAACAGGACGAGGAGCATATTGATATTATTTTTTTATTATTATGCTATTATTATCACACTATTATCGCACGTCCTTCGGACTGGGCTTTCAATAATTACCTGCTGCGAAAGTACGGCATGCGCAGTGGTACGGCATGCGCAACGAAGCGAGGCCGCGTTATTTATGCCAGCTGCTTCAGTGTACACAGAGCAATCCCTCGGTTACGGGTTTGGGAAGCTGCGAAGGCTAGTGAGGTAGGGAACTTTGGCCTTCTGCTTCGAATTTCATGAAACGTAGTCTGTGCAGACGGGCAATATCGTTCTAATTAACCGTGGAACGTGTTTCCGGTTAGAATTAGCGAGATTTTCCCCCCGTTCAAATAGACGTTACATTGCCGGGATCAATCGATCAGTTCGAATTATCCGTTGGTTCGAATTATACGACTTGAAATTAGCGAGGTTCGACTGTAAAGGTTTTTTTTTATTCGCAGCTCTTTCGATCGGTAGTCAAAATGTGAACGAGGAGCTTGACCAGTTCGAACAGAACGTAACCCCATAAGAACGGCACATATCCAGCACAACTTACGGCTGGTTTTGGCTTTTTATACACGCGCCATTGGAGCTAGTTGACGTGAAGGGTCGGTAATGGCAAACATATTCGCCAAAGTTTTCGGCACAGCGCTCTGTGCCCCATGCCACTTCGTTGATTATATCAGAGTCCTTCAATGCTTCTCTGGTCATGAAACTCCCGGCCAAGTTTCGTACGGGGACAAAGGCTACCGCGAGTGGCGCCACCACAGATCGGAGGGCATCGGGCGGCCGCCGCTGCTCTGCAGCCAGACCGGCAAGCAGGAACGCAGTAGCAGCATGCCCGTTCGCACCAAATTTTTTCGCCACTCACAAAATGATAAGTCCATTTGAGCGGCCCACGACACGTAAAGCGAAAGCGCACTGCTGATATGGCGGCGAGCGTCTGTTTTATCTTACTCCGTGGTCCGTTCCCCGCCAAACGCGCTCTTACCACGCCCCGGCTGCCCTCCGATCAACACGAGCGCCGCGCGCGGCAGCGTACGAAGCTCTCCCATAGCGTGACGGCGAAGTTTCATGACCAGAAAGGCATTGAAGGACTCTGATTATATTTTGCTCCACGAAAAAAAGAACTAAAGCCACTACAGGGCGATCACTGTCGACCAGAATGGTCACGGTCAATCCTCTAACTCGACACTCGTCCAAAAGTTCTGTCCGCGTGCCTTTTCAGTGCAGAGCACTTTATGGGCCCGCCCTGTCGTCTTATCTCGCCAACGGTCCATTCGACTGCCGCAATTAGGCGACGCAGAGAAATAACGAACCCACGTAGAGCCTTTTGTACCGGGGCCAGGGAGTCACGCTGAGTGTTCTAAAACCACGCGGTTTAAATAGTCATAACCGCTCAAACCTAGTGAACCGCTGGCTGTTGTCATACATTTTCCCGTTATTTAACGCAAAGAAAACTGCAGGTACGTTTCAGGCAAAATCTGTGTATATAACCGGCAGCCCAGCGTTCTTTTAGTTAGGAACGCTCGTTGGGTTAGTTTTTTTTCAATAGTAAGCGAGAAAAGCGGCAGCGCAAGAAAGAAACGGCGCGTTCGAAATGACGCGGGAAGAAAAAAATGGCGCGTTCGAAATGCCGAAGAAAGGCGCCAGCCACGCAAGAAAAAACTGGCGCGTTCGAAATACCGCAGAAGGGCTCCAGCCGCGCAAGAGAAAAGTTAAGCGTTCGAAATGACCCAAAACAGCTCCAAAATACGAAATCAAAGCAAGCGCAAAAAGGACAGAACTCCCGCTGGCACAGTTTCAGGCAGTGGGCGCGCGAACACTGCGAAGGCGGGAAATTTGAAATGCAACAGTGAGCGGAAAACACCGCTGCAGCCCATTATGGCGAAGCACTGCTCTGCACTTCCGACAGCTTTCACATTGAGTAGAACGGATTTAATTTTTTTTTCGACATTACAGGAGATCAAGCTCTTCATCCACACAACCATGGTTGAGATTCTGCCCTTGAGCGACGACTCCACCGCTGCCGCCGTGCGCGTGGATGGAACCGAGTTGGAGATAACCCAGGAGAGACCCTACAGCCACACCGCGCACGATGCGGAGCTCTTCGAGATCAGGAAGGCCTTTGGTTGGTACGAGGTGGTGTCCAAGCCCTACGGCGTCTACATAACCACCGATGGAAGCGACGCGCTTTTCGTACAAGTAAGTGCACTCGCTGCCCCCGCCTATTTGAGAATGTCCCCGTGACACAACAGGCTTTAGACACATTGCTGCTTACTTGCGGTTAACCCACTTATAACGGTGTTTTAGTGTTCTCCTCCTACTGCGGCACTACTGACTACGCGTAGCGCGAAATTCAAAAGTTTCAATATTGTTACCTTTCCAGGTCTACTGTTGGGCGAGTTGGTAATTCATTTTAAAAATGGCTACAACGCGAATATAAACGAGGATTCAGAAATCAGAAAAACGACGGGGCGAGCGCTGACTTACAACTGAATTTAATAAGAGAAATCTCGCCCTTTTGTACGCACACTTCATGTTAACGCCAAAATAAAAAATAAAAATGACAAATTACAACAAGAACAACAAGAAATAAACAGACGTATAATCTCTGATAGCACACCACCACATCAACACGCGTTCATGCACTTGGCACAATCTACACAGACAACAAGTTAAGTGGTACCCGATGTACATCATGTGTTGAATAGAAAATATCTCTATGGGTTATTGACGTCCGGCTCACACATTTACTACCCTGCCTTTGAATTTCGTGTGCTTCAATCATTTCTCGCCTAGCTTGGAGATTACACGTCTGCTTTTTTTGTTTGTTTGTTTTTAATTATTTTACGGGTGTTGACATGGAGTGTGCGTATAAAAGGGCAAGATTTCTCTCATTAAATTCAGTTGGAAGTCAGCGCTGGTCCCATCGTCTTTCTGTGTCCTTGTTTATATTCTCGCTGTAGCGATTTTTAACCTGTTACCTTTACTCGGTTAAAACAATGCCTTTCGTGGAGTTGAAGTGGCTATGGTGACTTCAACTCCCCTAAAGATGTTTTAATACAGCCCTGTTTTAAATTAAATAGGGCTGAATTTCGTCTTCGTGGCCTTCCTAATAGCGCGGTTCGGTGTGCATCAGCCATAAATTTTTCAAGTTTTATACTCGCCTCTTGTCTCTTGACAATCACTAACGAAAAAAATGACCGACAGTTCGGCTGAGCCAACGACGCAATATTATGCAAAAGCAGAACACAGTCTTGGTTTTTCGCAGCCTGCCGTACAGTTACTGGATGATTGAATCGGTAGGCGACTACGCCTATTTAAGCGATGTGGCTTGCACTGAACCGCACGCGCAGATGGCACAGCGGGGGCTCTATCGAAGTCGAGACTGAGGAACCAAGCTCCGCCAAAGCAATATTTAAACTTTCGCTTAGTCACGTGGTCCCGCAGCATCCACGCCTCTCCGCAGCGGCTCACGTGGAGTGACGTCAAACCTGCCACGCTTACGCTCCGGTTGTTCAAGGTCATTGCGACGCCATGAATGACCTTGCGAGACGAGGCATACTGGAGCTTTCATTCTAAAAGCAATGTGAAAGAGGGAAACACTGACCTATGGGTACGCTTCCGCACAGTGGAAAATTTGAACGCAGTTGCAAAGACATTTTGACAACCATTATATTAATTTTTGTCGTAATGATGCATTGCCTTTCAAATCAACCTTGAACCAAAGGCAAACACAACAAAAATCGAAACCGGTTGTCGAATCCGATGCCCTATTAAACTGACGAATTCCTCAAAGCCTCAGAGGCAACTGATTCTATGACGCTCGCGCGCGCCGTAGAATACCACCTCCGCTTCCTTCGTGGGGCGCACATCCTGGCTACTTCACTGTCCGTATTGCCATAGCAACGAAGCCTCCCCGCACCGCATGCTCTGAGTTACACCTCCTTCTGTTTTCCTCCTCATGGACCGACCGTGCTTTCCTCTCCCCTTTTCTCTTCAGGCAGCTACCACGCTTTTCCCTTTTCCTCGTCCCTTTCCCATCTTCACTACCACCATACTTTCAACCTACACTGTCTTCTACCCTGACACGTGGCTGTGGGAAACGCCGCTGAAATCGACATCGCTCCAGACAGCCCAAACACATATACAGAGAACAACACGTTTCGGCACGTGTTTTTCCTCTCCAGAATGCGGTCCGCAAGCCGCCAGGAACCCGCCTGACGGCGGTCGAACAGTTTCGGAGATTGAAAAGACGCGTGAGAAAACGCGTCGTTCTCTGCACAAGAGTTTCGCACTTGTTACATTCGGGCAAGCGCCCCCGAACAGGGCCTCATCGCCTCCGTCATGTGTGGTGTCGTGGTGGTCGATCGGCAAGCAAAAGTTGCTGCCTTGGAGAAGACGACACGAAGCCGAAGACAAACTTAACTGGTTTACTACATGGTTAACTGCTATGATAGAGAAATAATACCCTTCCGGTAGAGGTTACAGTAGAGGTTACCCTTCCAATACCCTTCCGGTAGAGGTTACTTGCTACTTGATTTAACCTTCATGTTGCGTACCGACTGCACGTTCGTGAATTCAAATTGTAAGCAAAAGCGCTGCCTTGATACTGAGGTTACCGTCGAACGTCATTTGTTGGTTGAAAGGCAAGGTACTCTGGCACCCTGTCTGTACCCTGTAACAAACAGCTGATCAAACTCTCGCCATAAAAAAAAAAAAAAAGAGGGGTTTTGTTAGGATTCGAACCACAGACTTTCAAAACAGTAAGCCGGCTCTCAACCGCTCGACCACGGCAGGAGACGAGGAGCCTCGAAGAATTTGGTGTACCAACTGATGCTTCCCACAAAGAGTGTCGTGTGTGTGCTTTCTTTTGGTCGTATTTGAGGGCTTGGAGCAGTGGTAACGCTCGCTTCTTGCGCACTGATCTTGGAGCCGAGGACAATAATGCTAGTGCTACAAGCAATGTAACCACAGCTCCCTTATTTGAGCCAACAAAAGCTATCGCACATCCCCGGTCTCCCCTGCGCAAGCCACGGGAGCTACGAATGGAATGGAATGCGCCAGAATTCTGGCGTTGATAACGCTTGCTCGTTACGCACCGATCTTGCTGACAAGCCACATTATGCTAATACTGGATGTGATGTAATCAGAGCTCCCTCATTTAACTCACACAAAGCTATCGCAGATCCCCGATATCCCCGATGAAAGCCGAACAAGCTACAAATGGATGAGCGCTTGGGAATAGAAATAGCTTGCAATTTGTCTCAAGGCAACCGATTACCGTAAGTTAAAAAGAAATTGATTGTTTTCTGCTGAAAGGAACGACCCCAAACCACGCGAAGACGGACGCTGCCGCTCGATTTCCGATGCTCTATCGCGCTGCGTCGACGCCGATATCTGGCGAGCGTAGACATCGGCGTCGCTCCAGTTTCAGCTCGCGTCGCCGTGCATTTCTGGCGACGCGACGTCGGCGTGAGAAAACGCTGAACGTACGCTGCATGTTTGGGCTGAGTGAAACCGAATACACCGACGTACTTAACAAAGTTTCGCGGATACGTCCGAAGTATCTTACGTCCGACGTATCTTTAAGAAATCTTGCGGGTACGTCCGACGTATCTTTAAGAAATTTTGCGGGTACGTCCGACGTATCTTTAAGAAATTTTGCGGGTACGTCCGACGTACCTTTAGACACAGCGTATCTGATAACCACACCGATATGCAGCGGCTAATAAATATATGCGGCCAGGAAGCCACTGACCTCGGGTTAAATTTCGGTGCAGAAAAATCAGGAATAATGGTTTTCAATGACGCTACCACCGACGTAGTGTCTATCCAGCAAGGCGAATTACCTAGAGTCAAGGAATATAAATATTTGGGAGTGTGGATAAACGAAGGGGATAGCTACTTAAGTACTCACGAGGAGCAACTTAAGGTTAAGGGAAAGCGAAACGCAGCTATAATGAAGCATAGAGCTCTGTGGGGGTATAACAAATATGAAGTAGTAAGAGGAATGTGGAAAGGAGTAATGGTTCCGGGTCTCACGTTTGCGAATGCTGTACTCTGCTTAAAATCAGACGTTATATCACGCCTTGAAGTAAACCAGAGAACGGTAGGACGTCTGGCCTTAGGCGCGCATGGAAAAACAACTAACGAAGCAGTTTAGGGAGATATGGGCTGGGCGTCGTTTGAAGTTAGAGAAGCTCAGAGTAAAATATGCTTTGAGATGAGGTTGAGGGCAATGGATCAACGAAGGTGGGCAGCTAAGGTTTTTAGGTACCTATACTTGAAAAGCGTGGACACGCAGTGGTTAAGAAAGACTAGAAGGCTAACGATGAAATACGGAAAGAACAGTGCGGAATCCGAAACAGCCAAGGTAACCAAAAAAGAGGCAAGGCAGATTGAAACGAATAAATGGAGGGAAAAAATGGAAGCCAAAAACGTCGTTAGAGATGTACAGGGCTGAGAAGATGAACATCAGAAAGGAAAATTTCTACGATAATTCCCAGGGCAGTGCTTTGCTTTTTGAGGCTAGAGCAGGTTGCCTGCGAACTAAGAGTTTTGTGGGGAAGTATTCACAAAATGATGGGGTATGCGTGGTCTGCGGAAAAGAAACAGAAACTATGCGGCACATCGTGCTAGAATGTGAGGGTATCCATCCAAAGCTACATGAAGGGAATATTGGGCTGTCAGAAGCCCTAGGATTTAAGGGTATCACAGAGGAAGTTAACTTCAAGGCTGTCGAGGGGACGAAAAGAAGATTAGAATGCTGGTGGACGAAAAGCAGAGAGGGGAATATTGCCTAGGACAGTTACCACTTGTAACAGAAAAAAAAAAGTATTTTGTGCCTAATAAGCTTTTTGTGCCTGCCCTAAGCAGCGCTAGTATTGAACCAAAAGTGTAAAACATAGGTATATTAGTCTTTTTTGGTAAGATGACATGTCATCACCCCGATACAAAGGGGAAACCAATAGAAATCATCATCATCATCATCAGGGTAGCCGCGCGCTGAACCGTAACACGCTTAATAGCTCCGCTCAAAACACGAACAGTTAAGTGAACGCATACAATTTTAACTTGCGTCGATTTTCGCGACAACCCGGCTGGTATGCACGCAAAACAACTGCCCACACATGATGTTCACACTGAGTCGATTTGCCTAGTTTGTGTTTTATGCGCACGTGTAGTAGGCCTAGTCCAACAGCTCATTGGTTGCTTCCTTTTTCAGGCCGCTCCCTTCTACCGAGGCAAGTTATGCGGAATCTGCGGAAACTACAATTTGGACAGGCAGGCCGAGCTCACCGGCCCGGACGGCCACCTGTACCGCAACTCGACCGAGTTCGCCAAGAGCTACGTGGTGCCCAGTCCAGACTGCCAGGCACCGTCGGCATGAAGAAGCAAACTTACACCCGCTTATCACCAGCTTTCAACTGTAAGCGGTCTTTTCTACAAAGGGAGAGATAAAGGTGAAGATAACGGACAAAAAATGTTACTATTTATAGCGCTCTATTAGGACACGGATAAGTTCAACACTGGAGATGGATCGAAAGTGAGCTTTGGAGAATGTTAAATGTCAGACTACTCCCTTGGCCGCAGAACTTGAAAAGCACATGTTATTTCACTGTTCGTGATGTACACTGCCATGAAACCACTGCCCGTATTATCTTACCCAATAAAGTTATAGGTTGAAAACGGGAAAGGCTGACAATGGCTATGTCTTATCTTGTTTTTCTCATAACCATGACACACACGTGCATCTAGTGACGTAGCCATATTCTGAGGCTACGCTACCCACAAGACTTGGGCGTGAGTATATCTCTGGGCCATCTGTTAATGCTGATGTCAATCCTTGAACTATCTCAGGATTTCATACTCTTATCACTGCCATGTTAACTTCCTTATATGGACATGGCGAACATCGCGCCCACAATCGCTCGCCTTCTTACGTGCCTGTCTAAACTGAGAAGTCAGCCGAAATAAAATAGATTGGCTGTGTCTTATACATTCCTTGAATTTGAATGGATTTAGCGACGCCACAAGGGACGCTGACGTGCAGTAGATCGAAATCCAACCTGAAACGTCGTTCTGACGTTTACACGCAATATGGCGTAGCAGAATGGATGTTCGTCACCATTCTGTTGACGCACGGTCTGTAAACAGTTTTTTTGTTCAAGACGTCTGTAGTCTTCGAGAAGTGGTGAATAATGATGATTTTGATCATGAAGTTTTGTGTTTGTTAAATGAGCTTACTGTAATGAAAGTGCAACAACATGTCAGTTCCAGCTAAAAGTTCCGCGGAGGCTTATTGTCCTCAACCTCAAAGGTTGATTTTGTAATTTGTGTTGTTGCCAAAATATGCAACAAAAAAAAGAAGGCTTGTAGCTAAATCGGTAAGACAACGGGCTCTGGCTTTGTTACTCGGTTAGTTCCTGGCTCGATTCCTGGCGGTGACAGTAAATTGTTTTATTTGTTCGCGGGAGTTCTCTGTTGATACCAATGGTCGCGAAAGAACCCGTGGGGAGTAGAGGTAAAAAGCTTTGCTTTAAAACGCGCTCATATTGCTGCGTCGGCAGCCGTGTCTGTTTTGATGTTCCGCACTGCGACAGCAGCAGCCACTTATTGGTCGACCTGTTCTCACCTCGCAGCAAGCTCGTTCCGGCGTGTTCCGTAATTCATGAAAACACTGCATTTAGCGTCACTTTGCAATACGGCGGGCGGTAGTCCGTGGAGCTCTTATTATGTTTTTATTTATTATGGTTAATATGTTCATGAGACCTATCGTAAAAATTGCGACCTGAGCTTCCTTGCGTTTTCTGCGCTGAAACTTTTTTCGTAAAAAATTTGCCTCGCATAATGTACGCACCCCTAAATTGATATATTTTTGAAGAAAAAAAGTGCGATCATTACGCAAGTAAATACGGTATATACTGCATGCATCGCCCCTCCTCAGATTCCAGGTTAGTGGATATGGCCCGGGATTTTTTCATTCTGAGCCGCATGGCTTCAGAAAATGTATTTTGTGCGAAACGAAGCTAGCAATGCTTATTCACGACCTGCATGTAAACGTTGACTCTAAATTCCAGATTTATTTATTTATTTGTTTATTGCAAGTACCTACATCGCCAATTAGGCATTGTTTTAGGGGGGTTACCGTAGAAAATCGAATACAAACAGCAAAATTATAACCGAGCTAAAATCCTACATAACATTATACTACAAGAAAGCTCTAAACACAGCAAAGAATTGTAACAAAACTAAAGAACACAGAAGCACGGCGAAAGCAGTAATGATACATATCCAAAATAAACAACCAAATGAAGTACAAAGCAAACGTTAAATATGCGGGTTATTTCATCAACTCAAAACGCTGGTTCATTGGCTCATAGGAAATTAGAATCGGAGAATATTGGTATTTTTAGCGCGTTCCAGTGACTAATAGAGTTTGGAAAGAAAGAGTATTTAAACACATTGAATCGACAAGTGTATTCTCTAGTTTTATATACGTGATCTTTCCGTTCGGACATATAACTAGGCGACTTTAAATACCGTTCTTTATTTATTCCAGTCTTACTATGGTATATATTATAAAGAAATTTAAGTCTTTGAACTTTCCGTCATACACAAAGGGGTTTCCATCCCAAGGCCTGAAGAATTTCAGAACTCCTTATTCTAAAATCATAATTACCTGTTACAAACCTGGCAGCCCTTTTTTGCCCCCATTCCAATTTTTCTTTCAGTACATTAGTGAAAGGGTCCCAAGAAACACAACCATGCTCTAGAATTGGGTGCACATTTGTAGTATACAGAGTTTCCTTGAGTGTTTGCGGCGCGTCGTTAAAATTTCTTTGGAAAAAGTGAATTAAGCGCGAAGCCTTGGCTGTGATTAAATCTACGTGACTGGTCCAATGTAGTGTTGCCGTGAATGTAACCGCAAGATACTTAACTTGATCTACCTATTGTACTGCCCAGGAATTTAAGTAATAAGAACTGGATACTAGCTTTTTTTGTTCTCAAATTGTACATGAAAACATTTCGTTGGGTTTAAACTCATTTGCCACTGAGCACACCAAGACACAATCTTATTGAGGTCAGACTGCAGTACTGTGGTGTCATCAACACACTTAACTGGGCAATACAAAACACAACCATCCGTATAAAGTGTCAGTGTAAATTCCAAACCCAGTGGAAAATCATTGATGAAAATAAAAAAAAATAAGCGGCCCCAGAACCAACCACTGTGGCACCCCGGACAGTACATCAGCTGGTGATGAAGACACCCTGTTTATGACAACACATTGTTTACGGCCGCTTAAATAATCCTTAATCCATTCTATGAGGCTCGCAGGAATATCAAGAAATGACAGCTTATGCAGCAAAGGACTTTGGGGGACGACATCAAAGGCTTTTTTAAAGTCCGAAAATACAGCGTCTAATTTAATGCCTTGGTCGAATGATAAAGCGATGTCACGTACGAATTGGGTTAGCTGTGTAACAGAAGGAAGACTTGTGTAACACAAAAAAGACAAGATTGGCGCCATCTTCCTAGATTTCTCAAAAGCTTTTGACAAATTCCCCATCAGAGCCTACTACTAAAACTTGCTGCGTTACATCTAAATGCCGATATCTTAGCATGGATTAAAAAATTATAAAGTAACCCCTCACGATCTTTGTCAACGATCAAACATCTAACTCTACGCCCGTAACCTCAAGTGCCCCTAAAGTGTTTCTCCTTGTTCCACTTCTGCATCTGATTTACACTAATGACCTACCAATGCACGTATCTTCTAACATCCGCATGTTTGTAGACGGCTGCGTAATTTATCGTACAATTACCAGCCCTTCTGATAACGTCTCCACAAAATGACCGGCAAAGGGTGCAAGAATGGTGCAGCCTTTGGCTAACGGAGCTAAACCTTAAAAAAAGGAAGACCGCCTTCTTTGCTTTCTCGTACCAAATGCTGGCACCAACCAAGAACGAGTTCCTTCCCAGAAATATCTCGGAGTAACCCTTTGTACGAATTCAACCTAGGCAAAGTACATTGCCACCATTGCATCTGCTAACAAAACACTCAAGTTTTTAGAACGCCATTTGGGCCATGCCCTTCAAAACATAAAATTACTCTGGTCAGGTCAAAATTAGAATACGCTTTCCCCATATGGAACCGCATCAATCAACTCGAATCGCTTCAAACTCGAGCTACAAGATTGATTCATTCCAAGCACTCCTACGAGGTTACCATATCGGCACTGAAAACAGAATCCGACTTACCTGCATGCCGTCGCCGCATTGGTAGTCTGTCTTTTCCTCAAGTTATTTTACAGCTCACTCAGCAAGTCACGCGGCACCGAGAGCAGAGCTCCGCCGAGCGCTCCAGCGTCGAGGCCTTTCCAGCGCCGGCACGGAGGACCTTCTGTTCCCGAAGGGGCCTGCGGCAACCCAACGGGAAGTCTTCGCCCATCTGCTCCGTTACTTGGAGACGACCGGCCTCACGCAGCCGCTGTAGCCAGGAGTGAAGTGACTGACTGATGTGCCCGGACTGACAACTTCCTAGGGCTGACAGCTCTCTTTGTAGCTTTCTCTCTCTGTCTCTCCATGTCTCTCTCCACTTTATCCGGTCATATATTATATATATATATATATATATATATATATATATATATATATATATATATATATATATATATACAGTCGAACACGGATATATCGAACTCCAAGGGGATCGCGGAATAGTTCGATATATGAAAAATTCGATATAAAAAATATGGGCTCTGGACTTCACCTATGGCGGACGATCGCTTACCGATCGCCACATTCAAGAATGACAACTAATTCCGCACTCATGACGCAACAGGAGGCTTTAATCCCGTGAAAAAAAAATCGCTGATCTTGGCCGGCTTCTTCGCCCTGGAAATGAAATTAAAGACGCTGGTCTCGATCTTCTCGAGGCTGCACAACTAGAAAATTCCAGCAGTACGCTGCACCTTCGCACACCATGCACAACACGCACGCAAAAGAAGAACAGCGCGCACGTACCACAAGAACTTTGAAGGTAACAATTCCAAGGCTCTCTGAACTGACTCCAACAAAGCGCTCGCGATGGTCATCTCCGAGAGAAACAGTGATCTCCGAAAGGTGCGGGACAACTCGCCAAACAGCAGCAGCAGCAGCAAAATGCAAAAGAAGGAGGAGGCCGTCAGCGCCTTCGTTCCCTCTTCCCTTTCCCGAGACGATATCGGGGGAAGACAGACCCAGAGAGAGAGAAAAAAAAACTATTTTTTGGCAAGCCAAGGAACGTACGCAGCCGAAGAAAAAAAGAACGTGCGCAGTCGGGGCAGGATCCCTACCTCGCACTGTCACATTTTCCGAGCGTTCGGGCTTGTGTGCCTAGAGAGATTTAGCATACCGGGCTCCATCCGCTAACGCTACGGCGGCCGGTAGCGGGGCCCGACTGGGCAAGCGAAAATTCTTTCCGGTAGGGGGGATTAGTTCCGCAAGTCAGTCTTCGCCATGCCCGCGCATTTCTCCACATCCTCCTCAACCTCAATCGGGGGTGCAGCGATCGACCGCCGAAGAGCACCTTCCAGCTCGCGCGGCGTTCGATATACCCAATGTCGGGAAAAATACGGTTCGATATAAACGTACGAATTCCTATACTTTTACACAGAATTTTAAAGGGGATAATTTACGAGTTCGATATAGACAATAATTCGATATAGCCGTGTTCGATATATCCGTGTTCGACTGTATATATATATATATTGGAACAGAGATAGTGGCCGTTAGAAGGCGCGCCAGTGTGGCCAAAGGCGTGTGTGCTCAACTGAGACCGAAGCTGACTGTCAGGTAGCGTCAATCCCACAACTGGGTCTATGTGCAAGGCTCAGTCATCGGAGCAGCTCCATCGAGAACGATCTTGCTGAAAGACCTGCGTATATATATATATATATATATATATATATATATATATATATATATATATATATATATATATATATATATATATATATATATATATATATATATATATATATATATATATATATATATATATATATATATATAAGAGAAGAAAAACTTCGAACAAGGTAAAAGCACGATTGTGGCCTACGTTTCAGCAAAGAGTAGTTCTCTTTGCTGAAACGTAGGCCACAATCGTGCTTTTACTCTCTGGTGTTCTCTACCATCTTCAAAGTTCTACTGCTCCCTCTCTCTCTCTCTCTCTCTCTATATATATATATATATATATATATATATATATATATATATATATATATATATATATATATATATATATATATATATGCCACCCCTTATATAATACTCCTTCAATGGTGCCTTTAAGGTAGTAAAATGAAATGAAATGTAATGGTGATTAACTGAGGACTTGCACAATATCGCTGCAGCGCTATTATTTTGGCGCACGCAAAGGATAATGACTGAACGAAACATTTTTTTCGTGCCCGTTTACCTCGTTGCGATGCTTCTCGTCAGGAACAGAGGAGAAATGAGTGGGGCTTTGAAAGACTATTTGAGGTATTTTGTTTATTTGGCACTTCGGCTAATTCGAAGCTTTTTGCGGTCCTCATGGACTTCGTATTAACGGGAGTAGACTAAACAGGGCACCGACAGTCACGGGACCAGATGGAGTACGGCGGGTAAAGAGCTACCACAGCAACAACGTTTCAAGTTCACGGCAACTTATCGTTAAGGTCTATGACGTCGATTTGAACTCTTTACGACTGACTTGACACCATACCGGCGCTTACATCACAACAGGAAGTGACGTCATCAATGATTGCGTGACGGGAAGTGACGTCAAGGACGAAAGGCTGAAACAAAGACAGAAATTTTAATTGGAGGTTCTTCTTAGCTAACCCCTATTTAGTCAAGCACTGCACAGCTTCGCCGGAGATTCGCGTCCTTGTCAGAAGAGTGTCTGTTAGTCACGAAAGTGTGTACTAGCTCTAAGAGGGGACTTTTCAACCACGCCTAACCATCAATGACAATAATTCTTTATAGACCCGTGCTCTCCGTAGCAGTTGGCAACACGTGAATACGTGACAAAGAACGCGTGCACATTCCTCCATGTAGTAACAATCTCCGATATTTCTACGGAATCTCGCTCATCCCCTGCGAGTCAGTGTGTGAGTTGTTAGCCAACAGGCGGACAATTGCCCGTCCTAGCTGCACACAAAAATCTTCGACCAATCACCGTGAGTGACATGGGTTTGCGTCTTTCAAAAACTCGAAGACCGGGCGCAAGACGTCTCGCCTAGTGATCCCGTGTCCGGAACTTACGTCACAGCGGGAGTGACGTCATCAGTGATAGCGTGACGGGTAGTGACATTACTGCGAACGAAGCTAATGGATTCCGTTAAGGACAAACGATTGAAACAAAGCAAGAAATTTTATTTGGAGGTTCTTCTTGCCTAGCCCCTGTTTAGTCGAGCACCGAACAGCTTCGCCGGACATTCGCGTCCTGGTCGGAAGAGTGTCTGTTAGTCACGAAAGCGTGTACTAGCTATAAAAGCGGACTTTTCAACCAGGCCTAACCATCAATGGCAATAATTATTTATAAACCCATGCTCTTCGTAGCATTTGGTAACATGTGAATGCGTGACAGAGAACACGTTCACACTCCTCCGTATCATAACAATCTCCGTTATTTTCCCGGAATCTCACTCATCCCCTGCGAGTTAGTGAGCGAGTTGTTAGCCAACAGGTCGGTAATTACCCCGCACTAGCTCCACACAACAATATTCCACCAATAACCGCGAGTGACATAGGTTTGCGTCCTTCAAAAACTGGACGACCGGGCGCAAGACGTCTCACCTAGTGACCCCGTGTCCATTTCGGAAAACGACGCCCTTCAAATGGGTATGCGGGGCGGCTCTCTTGCGAAGTTGTTAAACAAGACTGGCTGCTCCACGAAATGTTCGGAGAGTTTATGAAAAAATGAAAAAAATGTCTGATCTCACCTCGCACACCACACGTTGGAGACTGGGGCGATGAATCAAGCTTCAATTTGTAAAGCCAGGCCGGAGTTCGTGCTGAATTCGTCCAGATGCGGGAGAGCGGTGACGCCTCTGCCCTCTTCATTTCTTTGGGAACGGATGTCTGGAAACGTAGGCGCCGAAAAGACACAAATTGCGCCGTTTGTGCGGAACCACTTTCAACAAGCAGAAATATTAAAGCGCTTCTCGCGACAACTTCTCAGCAGCTTCGTTTCCTGGCACCCATACGTGTGAAGGGAGCCACTTAAAGCGAACACTAAGGCCTTTTTCATTGAGTTGCTGTACGTTTCCCAGCGAATCGCACATATCCTCAAAGAATCTGATTCATTCCAAGCGAAGAGAAAATGATAAAAAGCGATCTCGTGTAATAAAAGGCGAGCAACGTCAGCAAGCAACGGTATTAAAAGGAGCCTGGAACACTTTTTTCTTTTCGAATTTTATATGCTTTCGTAACGTAGTCAACAAACACGTGCAATACTTAGAATATGGGGACGCAAAGTTCCTCGGCCAAAAAATTACTGCTGTATGTGCATCAGGCAACTTCGAAATCGAAAAATATTTTTCGCTCTTTCCAGAGTCTTGGCGTTCTTTGAGCGCTCAAAGTACCTCATTACAGGAAGCGGCAAACAGCCGCTATAGCGGCTGTTTGCCGCTTCCTTTCTGTTGCAGCAATATACAGGGTGTCCCAGCTATCATGCACCAAGATTTAAAAAAAGAGTAATGGCGTAACTCGAAGAAAAACTAGTGCATAATGGTTGCGGTACTGTGGAGATGCGGGCAGCATTTTTTTCGTTAATGAGACTTAACTAATTAATTGTATTTAATTATCTAACTCGAGAAGTACTGTCCTAATCACTAAAGTGCCAATGAGGCACTTGTAGTTACCCACGAGGGGCATCTAACTGCGGCATTTTCAGCGACGAACTAATTGCGTACTCATTTATTGTGACTGATAAAGAAAACCCGCGAAATATGAAAAATACCACGTGACGGCGCTTCCGCGCGCGTGAGCGCGCTTCGTAAAGCAATGCCCTCAAACAGGCTGAGTCTGAGTTAGCCAGAACGAAATAAACAAAAGAAAGAAAGAAGAAATCGCGACCGCGTTTGTTCCTTATCTGCACACGCGCCACGCGAATCTTGCTGTTGCTGCTCCTTCCATGCATGCCATTATCAAGGTGATACCAGAATCCGTAAAAGCATTGACGGACTCTGGTGATACGCTGTCTCTTCGGGCGGGTGACAGGCGAAGTAGTTGTTTTCAATCAACTTATTTGGGGGCGCTGCTTTACGATACGCGCGGGAGCGTCGTCACGTGGTATTTTTCATATTTCGCGGGTTTTCTTTAGCAGCCAGAATAAATGAGTACGCAAATAGTTCTTCGCTGAAAATACCGCAGTTAGATGCCCCTCGCGGATACCTACAAGTGCCTCATTGACACTTTGGGGATCAGGACAGTAATTACCGAGTTAGATAATTAATTACAATTATTTAATTAACTATAATTAACGAAAAAATACTGTCCACTTCTCCACAGTACCGCAAACATTATGCACTAGGTTTTCTTCAAGTAACTCCATCGCTCTTTTTTTAAATCTTGGTGCATGATAGCTGGGACACCCTGTATAGCCACTTAAGAAAAAAAAATTCCCGCGCCTTTCCGCGAGGGGAACACGATTAAATGCAGAGCATTGGGGCCTCAGTACTGATTGAAGGCAGTGTTGCTTCCATCGCTTCTTCCGTGATGCTGGAGTAGCAGACACGAGTAAACGTGGGCACGAGCGTCAACCAAGGAAGGAAGGAGCAACGCAGTGACTGAAACACGAGCGACCGCTAGCCGCTATATTTGCAGCGCGCGCAGTAGAGGGAGAGCAGTACGGGGGGGAGAGCGCGCATGCGCAAGCAGCGCGCGCCTTTCCACGCCCTGCCGCACTGCTATCACGCACCTGTTACGCCGAGACCGCGACGGAGCGAACGGGCTGACTACGACGCATGCGCGCGCCAGCTGCTGTTGAGAGAGAGGAGGGAAGGAGAGGCGCACCTGCTGCGGACGCGAAACTGTTGACACCGTCCGACGCAGGAACAGGCGAGGCTAAGAAATGCTCTGCATTTAAAAGCCCCAAAGCAATACAGAAACGGAAGGCGGGTAGTTCTGCTGCGACGAGCAAATCATGCAGTGCCGCTCCGTGCTGGCGACGGCTATAGATTTGACAATGCTTCCAGACATAACGGAAAAAGTGAAAGCGTTTATCAGAAGCGTTGCAGAGTCCCTTCAACGTTAACCGGCGCGGTATACGTTATGGCTTAACCGGGTTGCCATTGACGTGCACAGACAAGAAGTAACAAGTCCTGCTACAACATTCGTACATTTATCAGGTCCTAGTTTGTCGCTCCGGTCCGGCAAGTTGCTCGGCGGTTTATTCCAAGAAAGAGTCATAAAGAAACGCACGGCTCTACTCTTAGCAGAACAAAAGCACAAAAGGAAACACAACCAATAAATGTTGCGCACGCGCGCTGAAAAGCGTTGTGGGGACAGGCTGCTGCTTCCTCGGGATGTGCGCAGCTGTATATAACGCGGGTCGTCGCGAAGGGGCCGTATAGCAAGTGTCCATTTGTGGCTGTCAACAGCAGGTGGGAAGAACCCGTGTTTGTCGCGCCCAAAAAAAGCATGTCACAAAGGCAGAACGTGTGTTTGTTGTGTAATGTATCATAGATTCAATTTCATACATACAAGGGCTTCATGTGATCCATTCTTCTCCCGAGAAAATCATCAGAAACTTGAAAAAGATCATGCGCCATTCCTCTTTGTGAAGCTGGATGTCCATGGAGGCTATTTACCGAATGACAGGCAGATGACAGAACTTAGGTGAAATGCATGAAGAAATTTTATTTCTGCGTCATTTCTAAGAACGACCAGAGTCCTTCAAAGCATTGAAGGACTCTGGAACGACACACGTGCACGCGCATTTATTTCGACTCTAGTGATTCTGAAAACGATGTTGGTTGAAAAATAACCTATGCAAGATGCATATCCAATCGATGAGGCGTATAAGGTCGAATTTCAACGCCTATTAGGACCTTAGAAATGGCGCCTGTTGATAACTGATTTGCTCAAGCTGCATGCCCAATTGATCAGACGTGTAAGCCTGAGGTCAAGAGGATTTTTGAATGCCCTGCGAGTTTCGTGTTGGCCACGTGCTAATAGCACTCATTAGGAGCGTTTGTACGGGGCCCTGTTTTCTGCCGCAGGGATATCGGGAATCCAGAAGTAGTGACCCGGATCCCAACCATGAGGCAGAGATAATTAGAAGGATAAGAATGGGGTGGAGTGCATTCGGCAGGAACTTTCAGATAACGAATGACAGCCTACCATTGTCCCTGAAGAAGAGAGTGCATGACAGCTGCATCTTACCGGTACTCACCTGCGGGGCAGAAACTTTCAGGCTCACTAGGATGGCTCAACTTAAATTGAGGACGGCTCAGCGAGCAATGGAACATTAAGGGACAAGAAGAGAGCGTACCTGGTGAGAGAACAAACGCGTGTTAAGGGCATTACAGTAGAAATTAAGAAGAAGAAATAGGCGTGGGCAGGGCATGTAATGCGAAGGCAAGATAACCGTTAGCCATTAAAGGTAACAGAGTGTATCCCTAGAAAACGGAAGTGTGGCACGGGCCGGCAGAAAGTTAGGTGGGCAGGTGAGATCAAGAAGTCTGGGCGGATAGATTGGTGGCAGTTAGCACAGGACCGGGGTAATTGGAGAATAATGGAAGAGGCCTTTGCCTTGCAGTGGGCATAGACACGCTGATGATGATGAACTCACTTTCCTTAGCCAATCCCTTGACCTATACCCTGCATGGTTATGTGTGATAGTGCGTCTGAGCTCCGGGTAGCTTTTAACAATCTAGTAGCTTCCAGATCATCATCATCATTTATTGTACCTTTAAGGGCCCCTTGCGGGGTAATACTTAAGAGGAGGGCAAGTACAAAAATTTCACAGTTGGTGATGGCCGATGGTACAGGCGTGGGAGTGAGGCAGTTTCAGTGAAATGGCAGCAACACAAGCAAATTTGATCGATTGATTGATTGATTGATTGATTGATTGATTGATTGATTGATTGATTGATTGATTGATTGATTGATTGATTGATTGATTGATTGATTGATTGATTGATTGATTGATTGATTGTAGGATTTCACACGCCGACGCAACGCAGGCGGTGAGGCGCGCTGTAGTGGAGGGCTCCGGATTAATTTTGACCACCTGGAGATCTTTAACGTGCGCCGAAATCGTGTACACACGGGTGTTTTGCTTTCAGCCGGCGGGAACATGCCGGCAAACCTCTCTGCTTTCATCTAATAAAGAGCTCTCTCTCTCTCTCTCTCTCTCTCTCTCTCTCTCTCTCTCTCTCTCTCTCTCTCTCTCTCTCTCTCTCTCTCTCTCTCTCTCTCTCTCTCTCTCTCCATCAGAAAAGCGGCCACCGCGGCCAGGAATCGAACCCGCGTCCTCGTACTCAGCAGCAGAACGCTGTTCATTGGTGTGGGTGCTGCGCCAACGTCCGCCTCTTTTCCCGAGGTTGCTGCAGTGACGTGCGCGCGGCTGCTTCGCTGCGAGGCTCGACCGAGCAACATAGAGAACACGGGAACGGCTAGACCACGCCAAGTTCTGCCCAGGCAAGTTTGCATATGAGGAGCATTTATTTTTCGAAATGAGTAAATCGCCCCAAACAGAATCAATGTTCATACTTGTCAACACTGTTGAACAACAAGACATTACGCAAATGCAAGGCATAAAATCAATACATGAGTGATATTTGCAATGTTCCTTTATTAAAAAATTCATGGATGCTTAGTTTTTGCGACAGAAAATGAAATACTACATCACCTGCAGGAAACCGTCGCCTGCTGTTACCCGCGCTACTATAGCTCCTGGCGGCATTAAAGAAATAAAACGGCAAACGCACAGAAGGTTCCACTAGATAGGTTCCACGTTCCGCTTGGAACGCTCGTGGAGTAAGGCAACGGGGATCTATAAACATTGCAGAAGGGTGCCTCGATTCACGCGCGTCTCCGCCGTACGGAAGCGCTGGCATCGAGGTACCCGACTTGGAGCAGTGGAACGCTGTAAATTTAAATTGAGTTGAGCAAACCTCTAGGGTGCTATCTTTGGAGGAAGGAGACGGGATAGGAACAGCATGAGAAATGAGCGGGAAACAAAAGGGAGGCATTTTCTTGGAAGGGGCGAAAGTCGACTATCATATTTTCATTTGGTTCTGTTTTATATGCTATTTAATTAACACCAGACGCTAAAAATACTTCGACCCCTGCATCACACGTACAGACAGAAATACCACAACATCTGCCGGATCTAAAACGCCAATCAGAAACATTAACAAAGGGGCAAACTGAGCTCCCGCAAGGCCAAGCTGACCTTTTGAAGGGCTTGAAGGATGTCATAATTGCGCAAGATGCCCTGGAAAATAAAATTCTAGCCGTTAACAAACGTTTAGCAAAAAATTGATGCCCGGACAAATGATCTCGACACCATTGAAGAAAGCCTTCAGTTTGTGCAAGACTCAATTGGAAACGTAATAGAACAGAGCGACGATTTCAGTAACTGTCTAGACGAGCTAGAAGACAGAAGTCGACGAAATAACCTCATTTTTTATGGAATTGCGGATGCTATGGAGGCGTGGGAGGAAACGGAAGAAACACTGTTAACATATTCAGAGAACACCTATCAGGCGTGTGTATCGCCTCGGTGGCCCTTATCGTGAACAGAAGGACCGGCCTGTTATTGTGAAGTTCGCAAATTTCAAAACAAGAGAGATGGTTTCTGCACAGAGAACAACACTTAAAGGGACCCTGCAACACTCTTTGAGCAGTGCAAGTAAACCTGCGCGACGTTTAGATTACACTGCCAGGAATACCTGAGCCAAATATTACACGTGCACGTGAAGCGGTGAGCGCGCAAATCGATGTGAAAGACGCGAAAAAACAAACCGCTCTCTCTTCAGTTGTCCTCATTATGCATGGCCTGAGGGACGTCACATAGGCCATGGCTGCCCGATCGGCTGTCACTGGTCAACTTCGCGGGTAGATTCTCCCATTTCCGTCGTCGTCATCGCTGTTTACGAACCTCTTCTATGCCTGAACCTGTAGGCACAGTTTTGCCGTTTCTTTTGTGTTTTGAGTGCGCGCGGAGTTTGAGTGATGAGATCAATACTTCCGTTTCAACGGGACCACTCGACTACAAACGTTTATTGCTTCAAAAACGCCCTACCAGCCCGAGCGCGCACTTGCGAGCAGGCACCCATGCCTGCTTTTTTGTGGCACCAGACCGGAAATAGGCCCCTCCGCGTTGCGGAGAAAAGGAGAAAACTACCCGGCATTTGATATATCGAAGGCCGCCGAAGAGAACGCCGCGAGCCGCCCCCCTCTCCGGGAGAGAGCGCGCAGCTTTCGTCGCGTTGCCCGCGGTCGAGTTGAGAGGGAACGATTATGCGCGATTTCTCATCGCGCGTAGTTTCGTTCATTGTGAACGGATTTTCATAATTCTTGCGGGAGGAGATTTCTGGGACAATAGACTTTATTTTATGTATAATTTTGAGCTGTTGCTCGCTACAGCCCCGAGAAATGTTGTTTCAACTTGATAACCTGCTTTCGAGTGAAACTTTTTGTCCTTCCACCCTGTAACGGCCCACTTCTGGGCTAACAGTATTAATAAATGAATGAATGAATGAAATACATTACTCGTAGTCGATGGGAAGTGTTGCAGGGTCCCTTTAAGGACTGCAATATATCAGTTGCGGAAGACTTTTCACCTGGTACCAGGCGCACTCGAAAAAAACTAATAGCATTTGGGAAAGCACTGCCACAATCGCCAGAATTTAAGCTACGATACACAAAGCTTAGCGTAGGCAGTACAACATACGTTTATGACAAGCAGAGTGATAGTGTGAAGGAGGCATCTCAGAACACCATGCCTCGTGTTTTTACTCAAGGGAGCGCGAGTTCTGGCGTAGGGCCGGCATTTAATACTCGGGCACGTGTTAATCAGCAGATAAGCCCCGCTCGGTTGTAGCCGTCAAATACTCGGTTATAACAGTTACCCAGGGGCAGTGGGGCCAAGTGCCCCCTTTCTTCGCCGATTTCAGTCCTCTTCGGTAATGTAAGAAGTGTCATGCGCAAGCGGGATCAACTTAATTCAGCCGTAAGCTCATGCGACGCCGACCTAATCTTTTTAACTGAGACATGGCTCAGTGCAAAAGTGCGTAGCAGCGATATTTTTCACGGTAATAAACAATACGAAGTTTACCGCTGCTACAGGGAGGGTAGGACCGGTGGCGGTACGTTGATAGCCGTCTCTGAGAGCATTCCGTCTATAAACGTGAATTCCAACTTTGAAAGCGTATGGGCAGAGAACTTCAATGCCTTTGTGGTCATGAAACTTCGCCGTCACGCTATGGGAGAGCTTCGTACGCTGCCGTGCCGCGGCGCTGGTGTTGATCGGAGGGCAGCGGGGGGCGTGGTCAGAGCGCGTTTGGCAGGGAACGGACCACGGAGTAAGATAAAACGGACGCTCGCCGCCATATCAGCAGTGCGCTTTCGCTTCACGTGTCGTGGGCCGCTCAAATGGGCTTGTCATTTTGTGAGTGGCGAAAAAATTTGGTGAGAACGAGCATGCTGGTACTGCGTTCCTGCCTGCCGGTCTGGCTACAGAGCAGCGGCGGCCGCCCGATGCCCTCCGATCTGTGGTGGCGCCCCTCACGGTAGCGTTTTTCCCCGTACGAAACTTGGACGGGAGTTTCATGACCAGAGAAGCATTGAAGGACTCTGGTATGGGTCTGTGCTGAATTTAAAAGCGAAAAAAAAATTGTTTTAGGCGCCTGTTACCACCCACCTGATGCTTCCTCAGCCTTTGTTGATGATCTTCATGACGTTATTAATAGTATTCTATGCCGTTTTAATTCTGTGCCGATTGTTTTGGTGGAAGATTTCAATTTTCCGAACATCTGTTGGTCCGGTTCATACCCTCTGCTTGATCCGTTTTCACCCGCCGGCCAAAACTTCCTAAATTTGTGCACGTGTTTCAACTTTACTCAAGTGGTTAAGCAACCCACACGATGTACTGGTACCTGCTCTAACACATTAGATTTAATTTTATCAACGCACCCAGAACTTGTAACTGGTCCTTCATACCTGCCCGGGTTGAGCGATCACTACGTGCTGCAATTTTTTCTGGATGCCTCCATCCCGCGTAGTGGTGACACCATAAAGAAAAATCCGCGATTACAGTAAGGCAGATTTCGAGGAAATAAACCAAGCGATGTGCAGTTATTTTGATTCACATTTAGCAGGATTGGAACAGCGGAGTGTGCAAGAGAATTGGGACCTCTTTCAGAACAAGGTGAACGAATTAACCGATGCGCATGTGCCTATAAAATTTATTTGCTCGAACCTGGGAGCGCCTTGGTTTAACAACATGCTGAAGCGCCTATGCAATAAAACGAAGCGGTTGCTCCGCACCGCAAAGCTTTGTAACACGAGCGATCGCTGGGAGGTATACCGCAAAGCTGAACTGGAATATAACAGTGCCGTATGTGAAGCTAAAGAGCATTTCATAACGGCCACTTTACCAAGCTTGTTGTCAAATGACCCCAAAAAGTTCTGGAACGCTGTTAACCCGAAAAAAGACAACACAATTTCCTTGCTGAATGATGCGGGTGAGCCTGTTCTGCCCGCGCAGGGTGCTTTGATGTTAAATGAAGTCTTTACCCGTGCATTTTGCCATCGAGTGTGCCGGTAGTTTGTGATGTTTTTGAGTGTGAATTTCCTGTCATGTTTCCTGTTAATATTGAGCCCTGTGGTATTATAAAGATAATCGAATCTCTCAAAATGCCATCGTCCTGCGGTATTGATAGCATAAATTCTAAATTTCTGAACCAGACTAAAGTGTACTCTTCTCTCTTTCTAAGTAAGCTATTTGAGCAATCACTACAACATGGTATCTTACCACGCCAATGGAAAGTAGGCAAAGTACTCCCGCATTATAAATCTGGTGATAGGCACTCTCCACAAAACTGTAGACCAATTTCGTTGACCTGTACACCATGTAAAATTATGAAACACGTACTGTACACTCAAATTTTAAACTTTTTAGAATTAAACGGCTTTTTTCTTCCGCTCAACATGGTTTCCGTCGATCCCTTTCCTGTGAAACCGAGTTAATCGTTTTCACTCATTCTTTGCATGACATACTCGATAAAGGTTCACGATTTCCGGAAGGCGTTCGACAAGGTTAACCACGCATTACTGATGATAAAACTCCGTAAAATAAATTTAGACGCAAAAATGTTCAATGCTTCCTTACTAACCGCAAACAGTATGTAATCATTAATAACCATGATTCCCCTCTAATTAAAGTGACGTCTGGTGTACCGCAAGGTTCTGTTTTAGGTCCATTACTCTTTCTTGTTTACATTAATTATTTACCCTGCTGTGTCTCTTCTCACGTACATTTCATATGCAGACGACTGCGTCATTTATCGCGAAATCCATAATGACCACGACAACTTGAAGCTGCAGCAAGATTTAGATAACTATATGTCTTGGAGCGAAAATTGGAAGATGGAACTAAATTCAGATAAATGTAAATCAATGCGCGTTTCACGTTTGAATGAAGATCCGCCAATATATAAGCTAAACAATATTAACTTCGAAGGCGTAAAATCTTACCGTTATCTGGGCGTGCACCTAACTTCCACATTATCGTGGAAACCACATATCGAGACCATAACAAGCAGTGCGAACCGCACCTGCGTAGGAATTTCAGCACAGCCCCTGTTTCATTAAAACTACTTTTGCATAAAACGTTAGTTCGACCAAAACTTGAGTATGCTGCTGCCGTATGGGATCCCTGTCACGCTAATCTTGATCAAGCCATTGAACATGTACAAAACAACGCATGTCGGTTTTATCCTATCAATTTATGACCGTACGGCCAGTGTCACATCCATGAAATCTACACTGTCTTTACCTTGTCTATCGCTTCGTCGGAACGTTTTTCGCCTTAGTCCCTTTTCAAGATATATAATCATGCCTCACATAAAAACAATCTTATCTCGCTGCCTGCGTACCACTCTGCTCGTATATATCGCCAACATAAAGTCGCGATAACACAATGCCTCACAAATACTTTCTTTTATTCATTTCTTCCAAATACGGCCAATGACTGGAATCGTCTACCCCGCGAAATTGCGCAGGTGGCGGACTTTTCTCTTTTCCGCAAGAAATTATGTGCCTTTTTCTTGGGCGACCGTGCGGCATGACTAATTCTCATATGGTTATATTACGTGTGCGGTTTCACGTTGCTTATACTATTATTGTTGGGTTGTTTTGCAGTGCTGCTGTTTTGTCAATTTTTGTATTACCAGTGCAACATGTAAGCCCATGTGTTTTTTCCTGTGAGTGTTATTTTTTTGTGGCGTAGTTATGTTCACCTACATTTTCTGCTTTTTTTTTATGTACCACACTCCCCTCTACAATGCGTAAGCACTTGAGGGTATGTGAAATAAATAAAAAATAAAAATAAATAAATAAATAAATAAATAAATATTTTCTCTTCCTTAAAATCAGAAACCTGATTTAGTGAGAGCATACCCCGTTTTTTTTTGTTTGATAAGCCAGTGGTAAATTTCTCAGACAGCAGTTTGCTATTAGTCAGCAGATTAGACTACGGCAGTTGATTTTTAGACTATAAATTCTTGAATGTGCGCCGTTCTCTTTACCGGATGTGTAAACTTAAGTGTATGCCTTTTATTCGCAATTTACAAAATAAGCAAGGAAATGAGTGCCTTTTAGAGGCACAACACACAGCCGACACTGCCTTCAAACAAAACAGCGCTCAAATGCAATAATATCCGCACGTGTTAATAGACACCAGAGCTAAGATAGTCACAACTGCGCCCAATGGGACAAGAACAAATGTAAACCATCTCGACGCGCGTGGGAAGCTCCAATGCTGTCAGACTTTACACGAGCATGCATTCCGCTAATGTATGCTCGCGGTAAGAAACTAGACTTTGCCTTAAGTGGAGTATAAATTCCAATTTGAAGAGAGAAAGTGGGACTTTCCCGAGATGTAAATTTATTACAAGGCAGTAAATTTATTACAAGAGATTTGGAAAGCAAAGAAAAAAACGGCTGGTTCTCAATGTGGCATCGGCTGCTAGGGAGCCAAGTGTAAACATCAAAGATGTTTGTGGCACCAAACAAGTGCTCGTGAGTTTTTCATGTGCCGCTACTACAATTAGTTTTTAATGCAACAAATTCGAAATAAACATTTCCTTAATGTTGGAGAGAAAAAAAACAAAAAAAGAACTACTGACGAGGTGTTGAGGATGAAATCAGGGAGGCGAAATAAAGATAACAGTGGCCCATCCTTTATTGAAACATTGAATGGCGACGTGCATTTAGGCACAAAACTTTTTGAACTGTACATAACTGATGACAGGAGCTGCTCATTTTTAACAACGGAAAATAGTCTGAATTGAACATCCAGAGCGAAAAACTTGTATGACAACAGAAAACAGTAAAAAATCAACAATGCAACAAACGAGTATTCAGAAAAAACAAAAATCACATTCCTGGTAGCGGTTGCGCTCTGGCGAACTTCTGCTTAGCTGCGTTGCGAAACATTTGCTCGAAAGCAGGAGCGCAGACAAGGCACTGTTGGCAGCGCAAACTTTCCGCTCGTGGCGTGGAAGAATAATTTAAAACATTCAAACGGCGAGAGATTATGCAACGCGCGATGCCGGCCTATCGATAAAGTACCCTGCAGCGAGCGAGCTCACTCATTCGTGCATTATCTGTATGGAGTTAACAGAAAACACAATTGAAACAAGTGAAACAAGAACAGCAGAATGGAATAGTTCTGTTAGCTGTTGCTTGAGAGCACGCGATGTGGTTTCCCCCTCTTTACAAGTAGTGAGCGGTGTTCAAGACTAAAAGAGTAATGGTTAGCACTAAGTTGGTGTACGAGCAGAGGCGAGATAGGCCAACACCCCCTGATTAACGAACATTGCATGCAAAGTGCAAAACAGGCAAGCTGTGGACTACAATACGCGTGTCGGTGCAGATGGCCACTGGTGGAAAAATACTCTACGCAATCCAGCCTACTGCACATTCTTAACATGAGTCACAAACAGTGTTTACACCGATAATAGTGGTCTGCCGGCAGTAGGGGTGTTAACACACCGGTAATCGCCAGATATCAGGTGCACTGCACGCATGCGCACGATTTCTACCATTTCTCTGAAACCGGTATAGCTTTCGCAGCTTTTATTCTTTTGCTAGGCATGCACTGGTAATGACTGTTAGCACCGCCGCGATAACCATCACAGATGCTGAATACGGTTGTGATATGGCTGATTTATGTTTTAAACTGCAGTTGCTTTGGCACAGGCTTTGTGGCATTGGTGGCATACTGTAAACAGCACTCAAGTCGGCCTACTGCGAAGGATGTGCGGAAGTGAGGCGTTGCAAACCGGTGCCACGCCATTGCTTTTGTCATTTCAATCAAGTGCAGCGCAGTTGCTTTCACACGTTTTGGAGAGAGTACGCGCTTCGCTTGTATGATTCTACCAAAGCAAATAACAGCAGTAACAGCGGCTAAGGCACCAATTTGGGAGAGGATTGCAAGTCACATGACCAGTTTCTAGATGTCCCAGGCGCATTTGGTACAAGTCGTTCGAAATCTAGGCGCGGCTTGAGGGCCTCACGCTATCTGGAGTTCCATTTTCTTGTCGACCTGTGCTTAATGCTGGCTCAGTATCAATCCCAATTATTGCTCACAACGGTGGTTAGGCAATGCCAGAGCCTCCCACTAACGTCGATAAACTC
Source organism: Haemaphysalis longicornis (assembly GCF_048455015.1). Lineage (NCBI taxonomy): Eukaryota > Metazoa > Arthropoda > Arachnida > Ixodida > Ixodidae > Haemaphysalis > Haemaphysalis longicornis. The sequence goes on from NW_027526225.1 coordinate 105,603,160, forward strand.
AAATCAGTATGACAATAACAGAGGCGGCCACGAGGATGCAGTTAGTATGTCGCCCCTTTAAAGCAACGACACGCTCCTGTGGCAATTGAACTGGAGCTATTTCTGACAGCGGCACGCGAATCTTAATGAACTCCAAGAAGTCCACCAGCCGAACGAGTTACAGCCGGTGTTCGCCGACGCTTGTTCGCAAGGCGGTGTGTCTTTCACGACACTCAACTATTCTTGCTCTTGAGCCCCGAAGATTGTTGAAAGCAAGGGTTCGCGGAAGTCGAGCGAAGACAAAGACCGATGTTGCCGATGACTGGTGCAAATCATCCCTGTACACCAACTCCGAACAGGGGGCACTCGGTGAGAGTTCTTTCGGCCTATTTGTTGCAGCACTTGGCGGCGAAACCCTTGGACGGTTTGTCGTTCAGTGTGAGGCTGTCCTTCTCTTGGGGTGCGGCGTTCTTGATCATGCTCCTGCAACGAAAGCGGACACAGAGGGGATGCAGCGTTGTCGTCGAACGTGTCTCGAGTTTTGAGTGTGCGGGGCGTGTCGCTTACCTTGTCAACGCGACGACAGCTTCGTTGATGTTGGACCCATCTTTGGCACTGGTCTCCACAAAAATCGCTTTCATTTCCTGCGAAGGCAGAGAGAAGGAGAAAAAAACAAGTTTTAAGCATAAATGCTATTAATATCATCCTAGTAGCGGATATCTTATTTTAAACTCTGTAATTATACCGTAAGACACAGTTCTGTGGTGTTCATTAGTGAAAAAATTCGCAGAGTCTGTTATGTTATCCCTAAGACCACTTGAAGGCGACATTCTGATCGGCGATGCATTGAAGAAGTACACGTAATTGACTTTGTTTCACGTTTTCTTTGTTTCATGGTAGAGTCTATTATCCCGGCAACCGTGAGAAATACCGACAGAAATTTCTCACGGCAGTCGCCTCTCATTGACTGAGCACGTTACGTAGAGATTCTACGGGATAAATATTCCTTAAAAAGCCGTGTTTGCAGCTGCCCCTGTAATGCTGTGGTATAGTACTTGGTTTTAATCGAGAAGGCTCAGGTTCCAGTCCGACCTTGCGGTGCTTTTCTTTTTAGCTTGCAGAATTTTTCAGTCATCCTGATTTTGTTAATACTTTCTTTACTCTGGTTATTACTATATCAAGAGACCGCCGCAGAGGACTTCTAGAATGGGTTGAATTACGCTTAATATAGGTTGTGTTCTGTGTCGTTGGGCTGGGTTAGATTAGGTTTGTTGCAGTTGGGCTCTATTTTGGTAGGTTATGACGCAATAAAATAAAATTATTTTATTGCATCATATTGCGTCATAAATTATTTTATTGCGTATTAGGTCACGCTAGTTTCGGTGAGGTAGTTTTATGCTAGGTTACGTTGGGACGTAATATTATTCAGCAAATTTTAGGCCAACCAGCTTTTATGGAAACTGCCGTGAGAATTTCCCGGAGGTAATTAATTTCTCACGGCTGCTGTGAGATTAGACGCAGCCTTGTTTCATTTCTGCGTTGACTACCCACGATTCGCGTGCCTCTTTCAACTCGTTCGCCGGACATGTTGGGTCGTTTGTACATGTGTTATCCCCCTAGCGATACCCAATGTTTGGCGGAACGATTGCTATCAAGAATAACCAAAATGCGGCCCGTGCGGCTTCAGTCAGAAGCAAACGGAGTTCGAACAGCAGCCCCTGAGCGGTGTTGCTTCGCGCCATCCAGGAATGCGGACAGCAACTGAGGTTTACACCAAGGGTGCGTTTTTGTAGATAGCGGTAGCTTCAGTGAACATACTAAATTCCCTTTCAGGTACCTTCCCATAGCACCTGATTGCAGGCGACATGAAACATATGATGGAGCGGAAGAATTGAATTTTTGGCTTAAATTGTTTATTTCTTAGTTTTTAAATCATCTTTTGCGGCCTAAGAAGCCTTTGGGATATTATGAAACATCAAATTTCTCTCTAATAAAACAAAATTGTATGTTGTTTTTATGGCCCTTTTACGTGGCGACAATTCCAAAACATCAGTGGCATTTTTGTAGCCAGATAACAAGTTCTTAAATAATCAAAAGGGAAACAAGACACTGGTACATTTTTCTGGTACACTTTTGCAATTATTTTTCTTCTCGGACTGTCCTACAAAGCGCCACTTTACTGCGGGCTCCGCAAGACGTCAGAGTGGAGTGCCAAGAACTGGTCAAGAAATTGCCACTCATTTATCGAAGCCTTAGCGGCCCCTGCGGGCAGACATTGAACGAAAATGGTGCGCTCTCAGCGCCCTCTGTACATTGCAAGGGACCCATAAACTGTTGCTGCTAGTCTCCCTTTCCCAGCTGCCCTTAAGCGCTTCCAGAGCGCCCTGTTCCACGATGCCTCTTTTCGGACAACGTAACGCTATGGCGTCTCATATCTTAAAAGCTAACTGTAGGTTTCCCAGCTTTGCAACTTTTATTCGTACTTACCGTGGATATTTTTTCCCCTGATTCTTTGTCGACGACCGTCTTCCCCTGCATTTTGAATACCTCCCGGAGATCCGTCTTGTTGGACACCAACATGATAGGTATTCCACGGGATGCTACCTCCTTTTGAGAGAAAAAAAGATAAAATGGTGCAGTGGGACTTATTAAACCTTTCAAAACCAGCTGCCTACAGAGCGGCATTGAGATGAGAGAAGACAACTACAGCAGATCCTCGTTGAAACCTAGCCAATGGGACAGAAAAGTGGTTTCTTTATAAGCGATAGTTTGTTAGGAGCATGCATCGTGTTGTTGTACAGTGCAATGAGGCTTTTAAAAACTTCGAATAAAGCGAGGTTTAGAATAAAGCGATCGTTTTACAACGAGGGTACACTGTGCCATGTTTCCATCCTTACAAGATCCTTACAAGATCCTGTACCATGTTACAAGATCCTGTACAAGATCCTTACAAGATCCTGTACCATACAAGATCCTTAAAGATCATGTACCATGTTTGAGATCCTTACAAATATGCAAGACGTAAGACGTTTTTTTTTCAGTTCGACATATAAACTGAGCGCTGCTACAGGGCTAACGTTCCAGTCCGGGTATTTTATTCCTTCTCCTTTTTTGGCATTTATCTATCAGGTTATTTTCGCCCTTCCTCTTCAATGCCAAAATGATGGAAACTACCTCATACGTGCTGACAGGAGTAGGAGTCAACGGATTACGTGCACGGGACAAGTCAGCAACTCAGCGTACCTCTAGGTCCGACATCCATTGCCGGACGTTCAGGAAAGACTGCTCGTTGGTGCAGTCGTACATTAGCATTACGCCATCAGCCTTCCGGAAGTAGGACTGCGTGATGCACCGGAACCTGCGCGGAACACACGGAGTGGTCAGTCACCAAGAGGAAAGATTTACGACTCAAAGTAAGGCTGCCAAATGATCACCATAGATACAAGCGTTATGCCTGACCCACCATGTTGAAGATGAAACGTCGGTTAATTAACAGCAGCGTCGCATTTGGTTGCGCGCAATGTTCCCACATAATTGAATTACTACTTGGGCCAGCGTCTTGGAATGGTGATTCAAGAACGACACCCCGGGACACGAAATAATCAGCATCATTTCCGGCCAGCTCGACCGTGCCCAACGTCTACCTCCGGATCCAGACCACAGTTCTATCAATCATTCAGCTGTTTCACGCACCGAAGCTACCCCTACGGTAAGGCATGTTTCGTAACGGTGGTTAAGAAATAAGCTTCGACTTAATAGACTCAGACTTAGACTTAAACTTAATAACTTAAACTTAATAACCTGAGCCAAAATCGGCACCCACGCTGGTCTAGTTTTTTGCTTCCATCAGAAAACCGAGCTTCGAGGCCCGGATTGGAGCACATGACCACCTGCTCAGTCGCACAACGTGTTAGCCCCGAAGTTACCACATCCGGCACCCGGAGAAATTCTACCAAATCACGTGTAAAGAGCAATTATCAGTTCAGTCATTGTCAAACACAGCAGACTTATTATTGAACACTTCCCTGCCCGGAATTGAAATATTGTGATTGCCGCTTCATATCACTAGACCTCTCAAAAACTCTACACTACGCCTTCGTAACCGGCTCTCCTATTTTTTCTCGCAATATCTCGTTTTCAAAGACCATTCAACTGTCACGCACCTTTCCTGTCCGGCTGTGTCCCACAGCTGCAGGCTAACGTTCTTGCTGTCGATGCAGATGTTTTTCGTCTGGAAGTCGACGCCTGCGTGCGAAGCGGAAGGAAGCCTGGTTGGCCTCATTTGTTCCCTCGTCAAAACAACCGCCAAAGCACACAAACAAGTATGCCGAGGGTTCGTCACGTGAAGTTCAAAATTTTGAAGTGCTCTCAACTTCTGATACAAGACAGCTTCAAAGTGGGTTAGTTGTTGTAGCATCGTATTTTGCGGCGTAGAACTGCGCACAGACGGACGCGGCGTAGGTAGAGATGACTCAACGGGCAGTGACGGTGCAGATTTGCAACGAACCGCCATTTTGCTGCCGTCTGCAGACAGGCTGATGCTAAAGATTCGTGTTGATGTTCCCTGGAAGCGAATTACGCTGCGTCCCCATCCGTTCTAATAGCTTTCCTAATTTCGACGACGTTATTCGCACTGTGCGAGTTTATCTGGGGCGGTATTCTCGTAACTGTCCCATTTGAAAACGTCCCTTTTGAGTCCCTTTCATCGTGACGTACTTCCGGTTAAGCAGTGAGCGTTGGCAGTAGGTTTGTTGCGCTTGCGTTACGTCACTTCCGGTTGTTTGCTTTTAGCCAATCAGGGCTCGCCAAAAGGGACACTTTTGAAAGGGACGCAAAAGGTACAAAGCTCGAGAATACCGCCCCTGGGCAGTGTGCAAACGGACATACGATTTCCTTTGTTGTTTTCAAATTTTAACCTATACCGTTGCTTAGATATTCATCGTTTATGTTATCACTGTGTTACTGTACCCCTTATAGCTGCCACTTCAAGCAAAAAGGAAGTTATCAGGTACCATTTCCCCCGTGCTTCGTGTGACCCTACGTTACGTCTGTGTGCGCTCCCTAAGGTACAGTCTTTGTAAAAATTTTGTGGGCCAAGCCGGAACCGCGCAGGCTCCGAAAAACTCCATGTACAAGCTTACGTCCCCAGCGAGGCTGAAACTCTAGGCCGTAGCCTAGTTAACATTCCTGCATTTCCTCTACCTCTTCTCTTTCTTTTATGCAGGAAAGCTAGAGAAAACACCTTTATTTCTTGCTGCCCTAAAATATTTTGTCCCATTTAAAGTTAAAGCCGATTCTTTGAATTCTTTGGGGTCGAGAAGGCCCAAAAAATTTCGACAAAGGGCGTACAACGCAATTACACCATTCAGACATCGGCTCGAAAACACGGAATAACAAATAACAACTCTAAAAAGGGAATTCATTACTATGCCGTAAAACAGCGTCGGAACATCTTCAAGTAAGAATGAGTGCACCAGCAAACGAAAAAAAGAAGAATTCATTAACAAGGTATCTGACTTTTATTTATGGGTGAGGGGCCTCACCAGCTTTGACTTTATCTTATATTTTTCGACGCCGTTTTAACCTCCCCGTTAAGGTTGCAACGAGTAAAGCTCAAAAAAACTTTGCAAATCTAGTTTCAACGTTTGATCCCCCTTGACTACACTGCACCTGGACTTATACGTGGACTTCACAACAAAACAGTCATGGCTCAGCAATTAATACTTCAATCACGCCTCATGCCCAACCTTTCAGCAATTTAAGGGCTATAAATAAGTCATTTTTGCTAAACTTAAACAAATTTGAACCTATTTACGAAGTGTCGATGCATTTTGTGGAGGTGAACCGGACATATAGGTAGGTAAGGATTTCGCATTCGTCTTTTTCTTTACTTTATCTGTTCCAAATACAATCATAATTAGGAGGAGGTAGCTACAGCCACTGAATTTGAAAAGTCCGTTATGAAAAATATTTCCGTCCACATTTCTGCGCTTATAAACCCGTAAGGTGCTTCCAGCGCCCCACCCCAATCCTCGTTCCCCTATTTCCCACGGATATAAATCCAGTCGCCGATGTTCAAGGCGCTAAGTTAGAAGTTTACCAGCGTAGAAGGTCCGCGTACCAAGTGTGGACGTCAGCTGGGGCATAAATATTCCCCTGCTAAGCCTCATGATGAAGGAAGATTTGCCCACAGCCGCGTCTCCGACAAAGACGACCCTGAAGGTATGCTCTGGTGGTCCCGTGCATGAGGTCAGGCCGGTCTTGTCCGAAACAGGACCGCCCACTTTCTGCCCGGGGGACTCCGCTTCGGAGACTTTCGCCTGGGCTACCGACGTCCTCCTGGGGTCTTCGACGCACGGTCCCGTTGTGTCGCCCTCCTGTCGCAGGTCGTCGAGCTCGTCGGTTGACCTCCCGTTCGTGTCCTGCCGCGAGAGGTGGCGGCGCGGGACTGGCTTGGGGTCCTGCGTCGCCGGCGAGACTCGGGACCTTGGCATAGGAACGGGAGGCGTGTTTGATCTTTGCGGGGAGAGAGACCTCTGCCGCCTAGTCTTCAGGGCTGTCGGTGAAGGCGAGACGGCGACGTTGTGGCAGGAGTTGGCAGGACTGGGAACGCGCCGGTGGTACCTGGACGAGAACGCAGCAATATGTCAAACCTTCCACCAAAATTTACAGGGGATGATTACAATTTTTTGTGAATGTTTTGCCGAAAGCTTGAAGTTGGACGTTCTGTTGATATTTTGCTGAACTTTCTTCAGTGTTTTTTTGTGGCCGCGCCCATCACCACTTGACCAGATCCCTGAACGGAACGTTCCGGGCCCATTCTGCCCGCTCGCCATCGCCAGGAGCCTTTTGTTCACCCTCATCGGCACCTTCACCTCTCATCATCATCATCATCAGCAGCAGCAGCATCATCATCAGCCTATCTACGCGCACTGCAGGGCAAAGGCCTCACCCATGGATCTTTATTTAAGCCGGTCCAGTTCTAACTGCGACCAATTTATCCCCGCAAACTTCTTGATCTCATCTGTCCATCTAACTGTCTGCCGCCCCTTGCCATGCTTGCCTTCTGGATCCACTCTGTTACCCTTAATGACCGATGGTTATCTTGCCTTCGCATTACATGCCCTGTACACGTCCATTTCGTCTCTTAATTTCTACTATAAGCCCTTAAGACGCGTTTGTTCCCTGATCCACTCCGCTCTCTTCTTGTACCATAATGTTACACCTATCATCTTCCGTTCTACTACGCACTGAGTCGTCCTCAATTTCAGTTGAACCCTCTTGGTGAGCCTCCAAGTTTCTGCCCCGTAGGTGAGTACCGGTATCTGTCATACACTTTATTCTTCAGGCTGCCATTAATTATCTTAGAATGCCGGCCGAATGCACTCCACCCCATTCTTATCCTTCTAATTATTTCTGCCTCATGGTTGGGATCTCGGGTTACTACTTGGTCTAAGTATATATATTCGCTTACCCTTTCTACTGCCTGGCCACCTATCTGAAATCCCTGTGCCCTCCCGAGGTTATTAGCATTACTTTAGTTTTCTGCATATTAATTTTCGGGCCCACGATTCTATTCTGCCTGTCCAGTGCGGTTCTCATGCTTTGCAATTCGTTCTCCGAGCTACCTCCCCTCTCAACTAGCTCCTGTTGCACGTGCAGCCCCGGCTAACCCTGTCCCAGCACGTGCTCCGCCGCCCTTTTTCAAAATCCTCCTTCACCCCTTTCCCGGTGCTGCTGTTTCCCTCTACCGGCGCGCGCCCCAAGCTCGCGCTCCTTTTTTTAGGGGCCTTACGATGTTATGCACCTCACAACGTGTCCTGTAATGTTCAAAGATCTAAAGCTTTCGCCTGGGAAACTTTCGCACTGAGGTGACCCCACACCTTGCTATTGTGCGGTTCGGAAGGTTTGTTCATGCGTTACCTCGAGCTTCGAAGTCTTTTTGTTGTCAGGCTGTTAGTTAAGCGTCAAAAATTTAGACCATACCCAATGCAAGGTAGAAGCATGCGCGTTTCAGAGCCGATCTACTCACTTCGCGACGCTGGGGTCTATTCCAAGCTGTCGCTTAATTTCGCTAATTCTTCTCGAAGATAGATTGCCTCGAGCCATTGGTTTTGGGGAGCCGTCGATGCTTTCCATCTGCGAAGAAACAAAGAACATTGTTAGACAACACAACGAGCACCTCCACGAGATTAAACAAATATTTCAGGCGAATGAATTTACATAGCGATGAAACCAATTCAAGCTTCAAAGAGGCGAATAGGATTTGTTTTTTTTTGTTTTGTTTTTTTACATATTAGTTTTAAAGGACAAAACCTGAATCATTGTTCAAAATCTTTAACAATCGAAATGCGCCCCCCTACACCTATCATAAACTTGAAATTGCCTCACAAGAGAGAGAGAGAGAGAGAGAAAACATCTTTGCGCATAATAACGGATGCCGGCTTCCCTCAAGCGACACATTGCAGAACTGCAGCCCCAAAGGCACTACAACTAACATGAGGACTCTTCAATTTGTCATTCTGGACTGCTCAAAGCTGCTCCCGAACAGCTGCGTGTTTCTTTGTCCATAGGGTTTCCACTGCGACAGCAGTTCTGGACTCACCAGGAATAGCTCAAGACTGCTCTGGACAGGCAAATAAAAGAGAGCAGTGGTTACAAGAATGCAGAACTCACGCTGCACCAGGTGTTGCGGCTGCCGATGCCGCTTTCGCTGCTGATGGACGCCGAAGCGCCGGCAGCGGTGGGTTCCATTGTGACGCACTGAGTCTCCGACTCCTTGGACTCGCGGAAGGAGGGTGGCAGGGACTGGACACTGCGGTCGCTGGCCTTGCTCATGCTCCTAGCCGGCAGGGGAGGCCGTGAAGTGAGCAGCACCGGCCCGTTGCTCTGACCCTGTGTCGCTGCCACGCCGGAGGACACGACGTTGGATTCGAGGCTGTCTTCCCTGTCGTGCAGCGACGGCGTCGCGGAAGACAGCGAACGGTTGCGCAGGGACACCGTCTCTGAGGACAGCGAGGGCGGCGGCGTGGCGTCGTCCACTTGCCGCACCTCTTCGGCGGAGTCCAGGGCGGCGGCGGAACGGAGCGTCGAGAGACCGCTGTCTGAAAGTACAGGAGTTCGAGAAGCCAGGTTACTTTGACGGACCCCTAAGCTCTTCAGTGTTCTGAGAAATTTTAATGCACGGTTATTCTTGAAGGAAAAACCGTTCATTGTCCTGAACATCACGCTCCAAGAGGACATTAAGACAAAATGCAAGTTTGGTTCATTCAAAAAATTACCTCGTTAAAATAACAGAGACACCCCTTTTAACGCAAACTTCACTCTAATAAGCCATGTAATTGGGAAAAAATAATAGCCATGCGACCCGCTAGCTCATTTCCGGCACCAGAACCTGTTGGGTATTGTGGGCAGCTGTGCAATTGGCTGAGGCCGGCAAAAGCCAACTGAACGTATGCGGGGCTTATAAGCTTTCAGAACGAGGTACAGGCGCTTAAATTTAATGCATATTCTTTTTATAGCAGTAAGAATGGCGGGGCAAACAATAAAAACTAGGAACGCACACGGAAACATTCAAGCGGCAGTGTGCACTGCGCGCACTATGCTGGTTATAGATGCACAGGCACCCACAGCGTTGAGCTTACACTGGACAACTGGCGTAAGCGAAATTGTCTTCTGCGACTCTGTTTGTCGAGCATACCCGATGTTTCATGAGCGGTTACTATAATCCGTAAAAAATAGACAGGTGCACATCCGGTTAAAAACAAAGTGAGTGCGGACAGCGGACCTGAGCAGTATCGTGGCGCCATCTCGGTGGACTGACGGTAAATAAGGCGTTTGGCCATTCGCTGTAGCCCTAGTCAGCGTACTTATGTTCGCTTCAGTACCTGCCCTGGATGCGTCATCGCAGACGTCATGAAACACGTGATTCTGAGGGAGAACCGATATTCCTGCTGAAATTGTTTTATTCCTCAGTGAATAAAGCATCTTTGGCAGCCGGACAAGCGCTGAGGGCACTATAAAACACCTACCCTGGTGTTCTAAGTCCCTCCTCCACTCAAGCCTTCTGTAGAGGAGATCCTTGAAATCAATTTCCCCATGCATTGCGGAATCCTCCCCTCAGCCAAGTGGAGGGAGCAAATGGAGTGGAGGAGGGGCTCAGAATACGACCCCTAATCGTTCGCACAGAACAACCTTGTACTACTTTGTCTTCATGGCTCCTTTAAGAAATGGGTCTGTTAGGTTTTATAAAGATCAAAGTTATCGACCGTGGCTCTATGGGCGGTAACTTCTGATGAGTGATTGCAGAAAAGTCCTATTCGCCGCGGTGGCTCAGTGGCTAAGGCGTTGTGCTGCTGGTTCTAAGGAAGTGGGTTCGATCCCGGTACCGGTAGCTGCTTTTCTGATGAAGGCGAAAAGCGAAAACTCGCGCGTCTCGAGATTTCGGCGTACATTAAAGATTCCCACGTGGTCAAACTTCACCCAGAGCCTCCCTCCAGTACGGCGAGCCTTATAGCCTAGGTGTAGCCTAGGCGCGTTAAACGCCAAAATCGAACACAACAGTCCTAAACACCTTTAAAAACGTAGAAAGCTAAGCTAATGCATAGAAAAAAAAGGTTAATCGCTTTATGTGAAATGCCGCCTTGACAAAAAAGCTCCATGTGTCCATGAAAGCAGCGCCTAATGTCAGAAATTGTTTCGTAAAGCTTAATCGCTTTATGCGAAATGCCGCCTTGACAAAACAGTTCCACTAAGTGTTCATGAAAGCAACGCCTAATGTTAGAAATTGTTTCGTAAAGCTTAATCGCTTATGTGAAATGCCGCCTCGACAGAGAAGTTCCACTAAGTGTTCATGAAAGCAACGCCTAATGACAGAAATAGTTTAGTATAAGCGCTAAGAAAGCTGTGAAACATGGCCCAGTGAAACGGATACTGAACACGTCAGTATTTTTCAGGCTATTGTGCCATACGTGTGTGCGCTCATTGCACAAGCAGAATGGCCATAAAAATAGGACACCCATGTCTCATCGCTTTGGATTCTAGCTTATAACCGACACTAGTACGAAGAGAAATCCAGGTGTCCCAACTCATGGTAAGAAGTGTGTTAGTCACGGCTCTTCATTGTCGGCATGGACATATTCAAAATAGGCGTAAAGGAGACTCACTCCCAGCACGTGTACTGTACGTATTAGAAGTAAAAATAAGAAAAGTCAACGAAAGCACATTATCAAGTTTAGCGTGGCCGCGTCACCGCAGTGTTTTGAAGTGGTTGTTAAACAAAAAAAAACATTCTTAGGCGGACGTTCTCTGGAAAAACCCGCTTATACACGTGACATCTCTAACCATTTGAGGTTTCCTGCTCCGATGATACCCTGACATAGATGGCCGTAACTCGTGTGCAGCACGCGTCTATTCAAACATTGTTCCGCAACCACAGCCTCCTGGGATTGTGGTTGCGCGCCACGTGCAACAAGTTCCAATAAAAATGTCCTGCCTTAAGAACCGTCATTTTCCTCCTGTCCTCTGATTCATGTATGATGTCATTTATATTGTTCATTCAAAATTCTGTTCAGAAATGTGACCAGTATCTACTTCGCAGCACGTGTTCGGAATCCGTTTAATACATTTCCTGTTTAAACTACGGACGATCTTCGCAGAAACTGAATTCGACAGGCATGTCTCTTTCAACAAAAGCAAGCCCTGACACATGCATTTGCATGAAGCGCAGGCAGCCGCTTGGAAGCGCGGAACACGGAACACGGAAACGCTCACAGTTTCGATTTTACAAAGGACCCACCCCTGCGCGGGGGGTACAGAAAAGTTGCCGCTGGGTTCTAGTATATATGCTATTATTTCGCTTTTGTTTACAGTGTGTACCTAATATCTCATTCTCACAGAAAAACGCGTATCCAACATTTTGTTTATTGCAAGCAATATGTCGGCAATGCCAAGAACGATATTTGGCTTTTAAGGAGCAAAAATCGACAGAGGCCTGGAAGCCTCTGCATACCCCCAACAACAGAATCGACAGCTGGGCTAGTTGGTATCCGTCCATCCTAAACAGCGCTTAACAACGCAACGACGAGGAAGAGGGGACCCAAGACGGTGCCGTCTCGTGTCCCGTCTTCCTCGTCGTTGTGTTGTTAAGCGCTGTTTAGGATGGACGGATACCCCCAACAACTACGTTCTAACCTTTGGTCAACTAACTGTCCTAAGCATTGGAACGGTTTATTCACAGTTGATCGCAGAAACTAAGTAACAGGCGTGGCGAGTTGCATTCTTCAATTGCAGATTTCGTCGTTCCCGCCTACAAAGTTGAAGCGACGAATATCGTCAGGCTGATTCACTCTAATGACTCAGCTTCAGAGGAGGTAATAACGTTATAACAAGCTAAAACATGAGGGGAGGCTACAAAGTGGACAAGCGCCTGGGTTCGAGGCGTGATCAGTGACCTCCCCCCCGCCCTTCCAACTGAGACGATCTTCTGTCAGTGCGCCAAGATTAAACCGAAGAGATATGACATCTGCTGTGGGCCACCTAATGCGCTTGGGATGGAAGTAAGGCAGGCGAGCCGCCTTATGGCCGTCACTTGGAGTATGAGGTCGTGTATCAAACCGAAGGATCCTCTCTCTGTCTTTTAGCGTCAGGTACTCTTACTCAACCTCCACTTTCCCCTCGGTTCAAACCCGGGAACTATCAACGTCCTTGCTCTCATTCCCTGATTCAGTCAGTGTTTTCAGAGAACGCAGAAGGCTGACAAGAACGAAGAGACCATGGCCGCCCGCACAGGCCTTCAGAGAGTGAGTTGGGGTTATTTATGTCATTCCGCCTGAAGACGGACTGACCACAAAGCCTCGGACGTTGAGCGAGGATGACGCATGCTTCATGACGGCGCCGCTATAAACGCGAGGAGAACAACAAGCCAAAGAATCCGCACAGGGCCCGGCCCAGATGCGCGCAGAAGAAGAAGCGTGCAATTGCCGAGGGACTCCAGGTGCGCTGCCGCCTTACCGTCTTCCTCCGTGGCCGTGACAGCTGGAGGCTGCAAGTGGCCTTCCGATATGAGGGCCTCCTCCTCCGCCTTCTGCGCCCTCTCCACCTCGCACACTGCGGCTCGCTGCTGCTCCTCGTGACGCTGCTGCGGCTGCTCCGAACGCAGCTCCTGGCGACCGAGGTGCGCCTCGTGGTTCGTCGTCCCCTTGGGGTCCATCACAACCGGGTGCTGGTCCGGAGAGCGAGGCTGTGGCGTCGACCAGATGGCCGACGCCCGCTCTTCCTCTTCCGGGTCGAACAGCGGCCGCCGGTGGTCAGTCAGTGATCTGCGCGTAGACAGAGACTCGCCGTGTTATTCCCTGCAAATTAACTTTACAGACCGGTACTTACTTTAACCGCACGGTTCTCTCCCGCATTTCTCCATCACCCTTCCAACACGACTGCCGCACTTGTAACCTCCATCTCACTACCTACCACTTGGTGGTGGTGGTGGTGGTGATTTATTAACAAAGGAGGGAAGAGAAAAGGCCTGGGGATATTGTTGAACTCGACGGGGAGTTCACCCTCATACGACCCAGTCCAGGGAAGGGGATTGGGGCTTCAAAGGATAGGAAGAGAGAAGGGGGAAGAGAAGAGCGGTGGTACACTCATGCCCAGACAACCCTAAACCCCTCCCCAACCCATCCCCTAAGCAGTGGGAGTCAGCGCTCACCAGCTCGGCCCCGGAGCGACAACAAGCTCTGGTCGACCGGGCACTGGAATCAGCGCGGGCTCGCAGACTCGTGGACTTGGGAGGCTAACCGCTTCCGCTCTTACTCCTTTCCATTTAAGATAAATAAACGTGTATCTCTCTCTCAAAAAATTATTTGGCTTTTAGCCCCGTTTCTTTATTATATATTGGTTTAAACTTGCCGTAGCTTTGCTAGAGCGCGTGTTGCCAACTTCCCCACTTTTTTATTTCCTCTTTCAAGGAGGATGGAGGAACACAGAATTTTCAGAAGGTTGGAAGGAACAAGATTAGCAGCGTTCAGTTGGCGTCTTAACGTTGGCGTCTGCGCCTTAATATGATTTTAATTTCTCGTCAAATAGGCGCAGAATCAGCGATATAGATTGACTCAAATCCTAGTATATATTCCCATTTGAAATTGTTAGAGCCTACAGGAGGAAGACCCAGGGGTAAAAAGAGGCAGGAGCGCTTCCTTCCGAGTTATATCAACATAGAAAAAAGTAGCTAGTAAAATATAACAAATGGCGTCAATTACAACATCAGATGTTATGCACAATGAGTGTGCGTATATATAAAACTAAAGGATACGTCGGAATTGTAATGTAATATTTTCTACCTGAGTAGCATAATTACCACCGAAAAACCTTCTACCAGGTCCGCACATCGCAACCATCAACGATAAGTTTTCTGCAGAAGTAAAACTATCAGTGTGTTGTAAACTTTGTCTTCAATGCCTAGTGTCTGCTATATCACTTTTCGCAGCGTTTCAAAGAGAAATCGGGGCGGAAACTAAGCCTATAGTTTAGTGTAACTTTTTGGGAGACAAAACGTTCTAGCGGTGGGGAAATTTGTATTATTAAACTTTTTTGTCAATGGTAACAGCGTAACAATTTACATCGTTTTAGAGGTCAACAGAGGAGAAAATTAAAACACATTTACCATAACTGACCAGTATTTAATCATTAATGATTCAACTAGCTCACATTCTGCCTATTCTAACATTTACCATAGTTATTTTTTTCTCTGGGGTAATAAGTTGTCGTGGTAAGGCAATTGTTAAATATTGCATAGGTTGTGATGTGGGATTTTCCCGAGAATAAGAAGGTGGTGAATCCTATAAAACCAAGATTCCGACGCAATACCAGCAGGACTTCACCAATAATACGATTATAAGGTCGGTGAAAATCGTCACAGATAAGGAAATTTTTCGTGAAGACGCAATAATGAGAATCGGTTGCTTCTGAACTATTTTAAAAGCATAAGGGTATTTTCATACAAATTTTCCAAGATTTGATACAGCTGATTAAGTGACTGATGATAAATGCGCAATAACAAATGAATGGTGCTTTCAACGTTTAAATACTACCAAAAAATTTTTGTTTCCAAATGAAAGTAATTGGATGGGATATTTAGGTTTTATATTTAAATTTACTGTCTCTGAAAAAAATATGTGCGATAGTGTTACAGTTATTTGCAAGTACTAAGTTGCATGCAATTTTTCGTCGCTGAGTGCAAAACAATCAACAATCTGTATAGAATAATTGACAGCCTATTAGTATTTCACCAGTGGTACAGTTAATAAAAGTTCGTTTACAAAGTAGAAATTCCAATGTGCATACATTTGCCTGGCGCACTCAAGTTGCGACCAATCCTTAACGTACATTATAAACAGAATAAAAGAAATATAAGAGTACCTGAAATCAAGCCTCGGCCAGTGCCGTTGTTAATATGGAACACATTCTTCCGAAGTCGAGGGGTAACGCCAGAACTTTCATAAAACAAGAAAATTCGTACAAATGCAAGAACGTATAGCGAGAAAGACGTTACTTCAACTCGGGGTGCGGAGGATAAACTGAGACGACGCGCACTCTTCCTAGCTTCCAATAATTACGACAGCGATAGCTAGGTTCCGGCCCATCGCGGCAGGAAGTCAACACCCGTCGCTTGGCAAGTTGTGGCACTCAATCGGCAGCGCCCGTATCGCCAGCTTCCGACACATCCACTGTTCTTGCAACGGGGTTCCCAAATGCCGCATCCTCAATACTCTCGGTTGCGTTATTCTCTGCGCTGGCACCATCGCTTGCGTAGCCGCAGGTCAGGGCCGATGGAATTAAACCACGCTTGTGTAAAGCTCCCGAAGATCGCGCCTGCTGTTGCAGTTTATACACCCCCGCTCCCCTCCCAATCGCCGCTTTCCTTGCCTACTCCGTAAATAAAAGCGTCGCGAAATGAGATTAGAGGGCCAGTTTGTCCTTAATATTCAGTTCACAAATACATCAATCCCTATGTATAAATGTAAGAGAATCAGGGGTTGTTCCTAAAATCCAGAAATTAGTAGAATCATGGTTCGTAAAATCGGGTTTACTGCAGTTGTCGGTGAAGTGAAATTATCTCATTAAAATCTTTGTAGGAGTAGGAGTTGTCGCCCTAGTTATGCCGTACAACTCAAGTTTACTGAAAACTGAAAAAAAAACTGCCTCTATTCCTAAAAAGAAAGGTATTCAACCAATGCGTCCTGCCGGTGATGACATACGGCGGCTTACTAAACAATTAGAAAGCAAGCTTAAGTCCGCTCAGCATGCCATGGAGAGAATAATGTTAGGAGTAACGATTGCGGACAGAAAACGAGCTACCTGGATTAGGGAACAAACTCGGATAGATGATGTCATAGTCCAGGTTAAGAAGAAGAGATGGATTTGGGCTGACCATGTGGTGCGACGAACGGACAACAGGTGGATCACCAGGGCGAAAGAATGGACACTGCGAGACGGGACTAGAAGAAGAGGAAGGCCATTAACTCGATGGAGAGATGAGATAAGAAAATTCGGAGGCAAGGAATGGACACGGGCAGCACAGGACAGAAACGCGTCGAGGTCAATGGCCTTCGTCCTGCAGTGGACACAAATAGGCTGTTGATGTTGTTGCTGTTGTTGTTGTTGATGATGATGATGATGAAAAAGTATGATAATTGCTGTAGAAGGCGTTGCTGAAGGCAATGAATGGGCACTTATGCACTGCCCTTGGCAAAGAAAACTGGCTGGCGATTACGATAGTCCCTAATGCAAAATGTGAGCTACAGCGTGAACTGCACTCCCCTCAGCGATAGCGCATTGCTGCTGCGTCTCGGGAAGTCGAGGCCGACGGCGACGGCCGACGGCGACTGACGAGGCCGACGGCGACTGACGACGCGAAACCACGGGAGCGGGCGCTTAAGAGCTGCGCTCTAAAATGTATTTGCGGGCACCCCTTCTCTAGATACTTCAGAAGAGTTTCATGCGATCAACTACGATATTTTATCTCAGCAACTGGGATAGTTAGGTCTTGAGGGCCATTTTATGATATTAGTAATACCTTGATATGAACGGGGAAAGCCTATCTTCAACGTTTATTTGAGCTTATACAGAGCGACGCTAAGCCGCACGCAGTCTGCGCCAACATTCCAAGTGTCCAGCTTTCGTCCCTGTCTAAACCTTCGCGCCTGAAGCGTCATTATTGCCAAGCGAAACAAAATAAGGGGATCCTTAGATTATTCTTAAGAATGTGAAGGCCGAAGCCTAGTTAGAGCTCCTGTTGATCTACTGCTGAACATTCTGTTAAACTTCACGACCGCTCCCGTCACCGTTTCAGCAGCCCCCTAGACAGCACCCACAGAGGCTCGTTCCTCTCTTTTGCCATCGCCAGAAGACCCCTGTTCGGTGCCCGTTGATACCTTCCCCTCGCCAGGCGCTAATATTGCGCGTGTGGTAGCGACCCACGCAGCTCGGGCAATGCTGTTTCCCTTTCCCTGCTCGCGCTCCCATTTTGTGGGCAACTTTATACCTCACAATGATTTTATATACCTCAGCCCAGTCTACCATTACGACATGAATACCGCAAAAACCTAACAAAAATGCCGGTCGTGCGAGGAAAAAACTTTGTTGTGACAACAGAAGTCCTGTTGTTAGGGCGAAGTCATCTGTTGTTACGACACACATTTCTGTCGGAACGACAAAGTCAATTTTCTCAACGGCAAACATTCCTGTAGTCACACAGAACTGCCATTTACGCTATTCTAAACAATGAGCAATAACAATCAAATCATGCGGAACTACTGATGTAAAATCAGGATCATGACAAGACAGGAATTCGGTACGACGGAACATCAAAATCAGGACAGGAATACGACACACGATAGAACACCAGAATCCCAACACGACAAGATTACGACAAGACGAGTGCACGATACCCGAAAATACGACAAAGTTGCAGAAAATTTCTCTGTAGTCTTTTTCTACTGGAAGGCGTTCCATAAAACATACAGATCTAAGACGTTTGCCTTAATTCATGAGCTACTGAACGGAAGAGCCAGCGTCCAGCATTGGCGTCCGGAACAGTGAAGCGGCTCCTAAATCACGTGCGCTTGAAGCGTTTCATGGCTCACAGCGCTTCATAGCACGCGCCTAGACTCAGAAGCAGTAAAGGGAACCGTCCACTGTATACGGAAGGTGAGGTAAGGGGAAGGTAGAAGGCACCCAAGCGAGCAAACACACAGCCGACGAAATTCCACCATCTCCGTCACCTCCGACAGTACCGGCGGAAGGAACAAGTAGCGGCGAAACGCGTAGGAGACAGATCAAAGCTATTCGAAAGCGTTAACGAGGATTGCAAATTAAATGTATCAGAACGCAGGATGGCGAAGTCCCTCGAGAATGCGGGGAGAAAGGAAAGTGTCTCAGGCGTTCAAATGGACATAAATGCTTTAGCATTCAGAACCTATTAAAAGATTCTTCGGTGTCTTTTTTGAGTTTTCTGCTCCGATAACTATGATCTTATAAGCCCTTCAAGGAAATACGTGGAAGTTAGCTACGCTCAACTTCCTTCGCAGCTCCAGCTATAAGCCCGTCACAAAAGCACAACAGAATTTGACCATTTCCGTATTTTCACCTCCTGTAACAGGCACTGTACCTTGTTCGGGGTGCAGAGAACTTTAAACTTCGATTCCCCGATTTTGATATTTTCAACAGCTCACCCCCTCTGCTCCGTCCAGACACTGGAAGAATGGTTGAGCGCTTCTATTCATTCCCATAGATATGTATTGCATATTTCTTTCGTCATTCCGTTGGAAGGGATTTAGATGTCTACAGTAGTATTCTGCATATGTTGCTGCTTTCATCATATTGCCGACGCAGCTTATTACGTCATTCGACACCGTTACGCACACTGACGTCGACATGACGCATACTGACGCACACATAAAACCCGTGAATGTCGTCATTGGGCAGGAGTGGCAGCAATGTGTCGCCGTGCAATTTGCATAGTACGCTCTCCACATAAAAACTGTTCCTACTCACTTTTGTTATATTGTCTATGTTAAGCAATGTTATTCTCACCTTACACGTTCGTCTGCAGATAGATCGATGTTCCCTTTGATCTGTATGACGAACTTTGACGTTACGTAGTGTCATGAAGGTGTGTTGTAATGAGCGTTTGTTGTATCATGAAAGCGTTCATTGTAGCAGTAAGTACGTTTTTCGTGTGAATAGCGATCTTCTTTTTGTTTTGTTTTGATTTCCCAATCATACGTTTCGAGAATTCCACAGAAATTAATCAACGCAGAAGACCACACTTCTCTCTCTCTCTCTCTCTCTCTCTCTCTCTCTCTCTCTCTCTCTCTCTCTCTCTCTCTCTCTCTCTCTCTGCAGACGCATACACAGACGTGCTATCTCTACACTACTACAACTATCATACACATACACTACGTACTACTACATACACTATCATACACATACATACACTACGACTATCTCTATGGGCTATCAGACCGTGCAAGTATACATACACTACTACCTTCACATGCTCACAAGGGCAGTTCTTGGAGTCTACTGAAAAAAAAAAAAGACGCAGTCACGATTTTTTAAACAAGCCCATTGGTTGTAAAACCGGCTTTTGGACACTGAAATAAGTGCCTATACGCAGTCATGGGATTCATATGGCGAGGGTCGTTTTAAATCGGTTGTGCTATGTACCTCCGACCCGAAATGAGCCTTCGCCCGAAGATTAACCGTCCGCTTGCGGGGATCTCGGCTGCAGATGCGCACAGGTTGTTGAAAAAGATAGCAGCAACGATGACTCACAAAATACAAGGAATATGTTAAACGAAAACGTGTAACTTAAGCGCAGAGGGTGCAATCATTCTCCAGTAACTTTCCTTTCCTTCCCCTTCCGACACGGCTCCGAAACCCTTTCTACAAAAAATACAACCCACTTATCATTCACCACAGCAGGCCCAGCGAGGGCCATTTCATTTTTTTTTTTCTCTCTCTCTCTTATGGCTGCGCGACCCACCATTCTGGAATTCTATCTACTGCAAGCGACGCAACTTTCACAATCTCCAACGGGGTTCTATTACAGAACTAGGGAGGTCCTCTCGTGTTTTGTCCGTTTTGTGTTCGTTTTCAAAAGTGCCCGTTTTGAGCAAGCCCTGATTGGCTAAAAGCGATCACCCGGATGTAACGTCATGCAAGCCTGGCGGATCTATGAGCCGCGGCTTCTGAGAGCAGACGATTGGGAGCAGACGATTTTTCGTCGCCTTGTTGTTGGTTCTTTTGAGGAATAATAAACCTATAAAAGCTACTTTAAAATAGGCTTGTTCGTTTAAAATATGCTTACAGGAGCAGTTTCGCAAATGTCAACCTAAGAGTCCGCCTACAACTGGAAGTAAGTCTAGATAAAACGGACGCAAAACGGACATTTTCAAAATGGACAAACACAATAATACCGCCCCATAAGCATGATTCGGTGTCTAGCACGTGCTTCTTTCACAAGTACACTAGTATAACAGCCTCTTAGCAATATGCACCGCCACACAGGTGCTACTTGAAAAGCTTAAAAGAAAGAGTAGAAGCTGCCTCCCGTACGCATAAATAGAAACAGGAATCGTCGAAAACAATGGAAGCCGGTTATGTTATCGACGCTGGCAAGAGAGGATTACGACTTTTGAACGTGAGGAACATTTTCAACACGAAGCACGGTTCCTAAAGAAGCTTGTTTTCTGGGAAGGAAGCACCTTCTGGTCTCTCACGGAAAACCAGCACCCATTCCTGCATCATGTCGATCCTACTTTGGCACTGAGGTTACCGGAGTGACTTCCACGTCAGCTAGACACTTTGTTCCATCGATTACGTCTCAAAGTAGTGCTCACAAATACCTACCGGTATTGCCTTGCCCTAACCTCGAACCCGTATTGCGACAACTGCGGTTCACCGGAAATAGTCGAGCATATTTTAGTGGAGTGCCGTACATACAGTCAAGCAGGAAACGACCTTGCATAGATGATCCAGTGTGCCTCAACCAGAGTATCGTAACTTTAAAAGCACTTCTAGGACCATTGTCATTTCCCTCTTCTCAGCGTAAAGTGCAAACCTCATTATTTTAATACTTCAATTACATTGGTGTCGCTGAGATGATATAGGACCAGAACATCCTTGTTCTGTGCAACCGTCTACAGACTTGCCACGTGTCGCACTGACGGTCCACAATACACATGCTGCCAACTTTCTTTTACTTCTTCTATTTACTTCTTTCTTTCCGCCTTACTTCCTTTTGCAACTTTATTCCCTCCTCCTCACCCCGCAGATCAGCATGTAGGCGTTAACATTGCCGGCCGAACTCTCTGCTTTCCTCTAATAAAGCCCCCCCCCTCTCTCTCTCTCTCTCTCTCTCTCTCTCTCTCTCTCTCTCTCTCTCTCTCTCTCTCTCTCTCTCTCTCTCTCTCTCTCTCTCTCTCTCTCTCTCTCTCTCTCTCTCTCTCTCTCTCTCTCTCTCTCTCTCTCTCTCTCTCTCTCCTTTGTGCGGAATAAATGCTGCCGAAGGTAAGAGAACGTAATAAGGTCGTAAAAAGCAACTCCTTAGTTTCCCTAACCATTATTTATCTGCATGTCGCACTAATTCTTCGGTGAACTCGTTAATAACTATGAGTAAAAAAATGAATGAATGTTCCTTGCTTGATGACGCAGCTTTGTATCACCTTTGTTAAGCACCATAGGCGGGAACTATGAAATCAAAATCCCAAACTTTGTACATCCTCGTGTTTTAATGGCAGGGCCTCTGCTCATGGCAAAAGACCTGATTCGATTGGATTATATTCATATTATTGAGGTCTGCTAAGAAACCCGAATGAAAGCGCACGTATTGAAGTGATCATGCCAAAGCGTTTACCTCGATGCAAGCAGCTATGCATCGCTCTTCTGCGTCAACCAGATCCCTAATTCACAAAATCTACTTCCTCTGCCTGCTCTGTCTAACGAATAGCTAGTTATAGGCCTGCCCTTTTAACTTCCACTGAGTTTAGTACCCCGCATTCCCAGAAAGTGGTTTATCTGTCTGCTGTTTTTCGACGTCAAATTAACTTCGAGCACAAGAGCGAGGACGCAACGAAGAGTTTGTTAGAGACGCGTCAATACGACTCTCATTGATGTTAGCATCTGTGTCTCCGAAATTTCTATCAGAGGCCACTCCACCCTTCTCTCACCTCCTAAACACATCGACGAAGTGCACAACGACACGTACCACCAAGTCTTCCCATTTAGGACAATGCTCTTAATCATGTCACAGTTCATATCATTTCCTTTCAAATATCGCGGGCTGTACGGACTATACAGCTGCTACGACCTCAGTCCTTTCCGCTGGAGCTCGGAAGGTGTGACGGTGCGGCAGAGGTACAGTGTACTAGAAGAGAAATGTGTGTCGCTCGTGGCCGATTAGGGGGGTCCCTTTTGCGATGAAAATTTCTGCTGAGGAACTCCTGTTGTAAGCAGCGCCCCTGGCGGCCGCTGCTTACCACTTGGTTTTGGAAGTTTCGTTTGTTAAATTAGTCCTTATTTATTGCCATAAATAATCTTATTTCTTAACCAAGGGTATAAAACATAGGTATATTAGTCCTTTTTGGTAAGATAACGTCATCACCCCGCTACAAAAGGGAAACCAATAACAATCATCATCGTCATCATCATCATGTCTTATGATATAAAGTTTTGTCATCATCATCGTCGTCATCATCATCATCATCACCACCAGCCTATCTACGCCCACTGCAGGGCAAAGGCCTCTCCCATTAATCTCCAATTACCCCGGTTTGTAAAGTTTGTAAAACCCGTTAAATAACTGTTTAGTTTAATTTAAAACCTTCCAGGTGGCGCTGGCTACAGCCGGAGTTCTGTGAGGAACGCCTGCGCTCCATGCAATTTTTTTTCATCTCAAAAGGAACCCGCGCTCTCCATTGGTTTTTTCCCCGCACTTCGCACCTCTACCCTCTAGTACACTGTGGCAGAGGTGAAGAGATGGCAAAATATAAGGGTGGTCCTCATGATGGGCGACGTCCCGTCCTGTGTTCCCCCCCATCGCAACTTTTATCAGAAAACGGTGTCATATAGCTCCATCCGGGATAGGACTCAAAATTCGGAGAAAAGCACATGAGGAAAGCTGATTATTTTACTACATTTCACAAGTTGGTTGCAACAGGGTGGAAGCTCATGATGGGCAACGTCCCGTCCTCTGTCCGCCCATCGCAGCTGCTTGCAGAAAACGGTGTCATAGGGGGATCGCGACATAAAATGCGGTGAAAAGCACATGCATTTCACACGTTGGTTGCATCAAGGCAGAAGCTACGGAGAGTGCAGCGGTGGTATTCCAGCGCAACGCCATATACTAGCCTGATTGCGCGCTCTGTGCCTTGATGCAGTCACTTATTAGGCGTCATTGGTCATGCTGATGTAATGTAAGACTGACCAGGAGGGCTTAATGTTGGTTGTTTTGGGCTCTTTCGCGATTTCTTGCGAATTGGTTTTAACTTTCCGCCAGCGGAACAGAGTGCCTGACACTTTTCCCGAGGCGTAAAGTAGAAAAAAAAAAAGCTAAACAAATTGCAATAATAAGTTCAAAGAGCCTAAAGCAACCAACATTAAAGGTGTCATGAAGATCAAATTGGTTCATTCGAAAGATTGCCTCGTTTGAATAACACTGACATCCTTTTTTTAAGCGAACTTCAATAAAATGTAGCTATATGATGAGGGGAACAGAGAATAGGCATGCGACACCCTAGCTACTTTTCCGCACGGTACTTGTGACGTTTTATGGGCAGCTTGTAGCGACTGGCCGAGGCCGACAAACCAAACGCAAATTAAACAAGGATCATAGGCTGTCATAACGATCTATTTGCGCTTAAATTTAGTGCACATTGTTTTCGTGGCAGTAAGAAGGGCGGGGTAAATAACGGAAGTTACAAACTAACACGTAAACATAAAGCACTAGTGTGCACTCCGCGCGCTATGCCAACCATTCAAGGTGTTGGGCTCGTGTGACACGACACTGGCCGATTGGCGTAAGCGAAATTGCCACTTCCGTGACCCTGCTTGCCGAGCACACCCAATGTTTCAGGAAACTATTCCTATCAACCATAACGAAAGTATGCCCGGTACAAATCCGGTCAAAAACAAAGCCAGTGCGGACAGCGGTCCTGAGCGGTATTGAAGCGCCATCTACTAAGACCGACGGTAAAGGAAGCTTCCCGCCATTCACCACAGCCTCAGTCAGCATGCTAATATTCGTTTTAGAGTCCCGCCCTGAATACGTCATCGATGACGTCACGAAACGCACGATGCTGCGGGAGAATTAAAATTTGGTTTAAATTGTTTAATTTCTCACCGAATAAAGCATTGTTCGCTGCCGGACAAGTGCTAAGGGCACTTTAGAACACTCAATCTTTTGACTAAAACAAATTTGCATTTTGTTCTCAGGGCACTTTTAAGCCCTCTTGGTGGGTCTTACATTACATGAGCATAAACAACGATACCTAATTTAATGATGGAAGCAGGAACAGAGCTTGCAAAGAGGGCGATATATGGCACGGCGCAAGAACACCGCTCTGCACTCTTCGTAGCTTCCACCGCGTTGCAACCAACTTGTGAGGTCAAGTTCAGGGTTGTTGCTTATATGATATGAAATGGTTCTGCGCGCGTTAACTCTGCCGCCAGTAGAGGGCTTTGCCATTACAATCGGTTCTTACTGCCCTTTTCTCAGTGTCTCTGAGACTCTTGTACAGAAAGCTTTCTATACCGGACAGCGCCCCTCTAGTGTTCCATTGCTCGTTCCGTCATCCATCATTTACCTGCAGGCGCTTCCTGTCAGATCACATACGTACTATGCCAGAGGGCGGAGCTTGGAAAAAAACGTTTTGACTGGGTCAAGGTTCCATTACTCCTCACAATCAGACGCTCGCAAGGGTGTTCACATCGACGGTAACTAATACCGTCCGAGCTGTTTGTATAGCTACAAAAGTGCGCTACCTCAGTCTTTGAAAGGGGCACCAACAAACTACGTCACAGCTACACCCGCGCAACGATTCGCAGGTATCCTTTACCTCAGTGTCCAATAGGAACTGCCAGAAACCTTTTTTTTTTTTTTTTTTTTTTGGACAACGACGATCACCGCACCTAGGTCCTAGGTTCAAACCACACTATCCGGCACCCAGCCCTGTTACGCAGTTCTTCTTATCGTCATTCCGAGTCGAAAATGCGTCCTCACAAGCGTTCTGCTTCAAAAAAATGGCGCCACCTACTCTTGTGTCGAAGATCGTCTGCGCGTATCTCCAACCCAGCCGTTCTGCCGCGTCGTCAGGGGTGGCTCGTTGAGCACTTTGTAGCACGTCACAGGTCCGGACTCCGGCAGCGCACACTCATCGTTCACGACCATCTTGCCCCTCTTCCCGAAGCCCATCATCGACTTCAGTCTCTTCATGTCTGACGGGTAGAGGAATCCCTCACGGCGTGTCGCGTCGGGTTGGGTCGCCGCACACACGGCACGGCCTCCGGCTTAGCGTCGGAGCGCTGAAGGGCGCTTTCAGAGAGAACCAGCCTGCGTCGCGCCGCATTAAAGAGGCTGCTCTCCTTCCGGTGCGGATATCTGCTGCGGGCGGCTTAGCGCAGGGCCTCGGGCGCTATCGCCTAGCGTCACGGCCGTGCGCCCTGGCGTCGGGAACGTGACGAGCGCCGAAGCAGCTGTGGCGCGCCGAAGGGCCCCGAGCTCGCGCCAGCAGTCGGTTTCGCGGAACTCCGCTCCTCGAGCGAGTGGGGGAAGGGCTCTGAACGCCCCTGGGCGCGCGGGGGGAATTATGTACCCGTAATAATTTCGCGACGGGCCTTGCCGCAACGACGGGGAAAGGTGCGCGCGCGCTTTAGTTCTGGCGAGCATGCGCAGTCTGAGTGCTTCCTCCGAAGACCCCGAGGCTCCCGGTGTTTCGCCCGTGCTGCTGCTGCGGCGGCTGCCGCATCGCCGTAAGTTGCTCGGCAAAGCGCAAGCACGTCTACGGCACCGGGGATCGAGAAAATACCGCTTGAATTGCAAACAAGGTCGACGGATAGCGGCAAGAACTGAATCGTTGAAGAACCGTACGAGGCCGCTTTCCGAGCGAACGCCGTAAAAGCCGCGCGTGCTATGAGTTCAAGACCCCAGTCCAGCTTTCATCGCTTCGATAGACGCACGTGTGCAGACAGGGTATTTGTTCTATTTGCGGCGTAACTTAGCTCTTGTGTCTGGCCGCTACATCGTTTAAAAGCTGAGCTCGGCAAAAAAAAAAAGCGCGACCGGTAGTATCGCGCGAGGCTAGTCGTTTTTAATGCCGAGCGGCGCCTCTCCACACAGATGGACACCACGGCCGTGCAGATCGGTGAAGAATGGTGCCATTGTTCACCTAGTGACATTTCCCGAGCTGCTATAACGTTCGGTGTGGAGCGTTCACGTTGACGTCATATGCATGCAAAAATAGGCAACGCGTTGGCCCCGCAGCCCCGTGGTTTCTTTCCATTCTACGGCGAGCCTTCCGGCGTAAAGTATTCAACAGAAAGCTTTATGGCCGTTCGTGAAGCTTGGTCGAAAACAGGCTGTTTCAACCTCGAGATGTAGCCGGAATGACCAAGCCTAGAATGTAACTTGGGCGTTCAGCGTAAAAACTGAAGGAAACACGATTTAAACGGTCGTTACCTCAAAGCAGACGCAGCTGTCGCTGAACGATCTTAACAGTGCTAAAATGCAGCTACATTGGCTTAAAACACTCTGTACTTCAATATTCTAAAAGCAGCATTACATACGTAGGCATGTTTCCTAGAGCAAAAAAGACGCGAAAACCGGAGGAGAAGTGTACGGGACAGACGATAGACACCCTAGATCTGAAATATCTACCTAGACAGGCGCTATATGTCTAGCGTCTGTCCAGTTCCCTTCTCCTGTAGTGTTCGCGCTTTTTTTTTTTTTTTTTGCGCTACGAAACATTCCCCAGTTATCCCAGTACCAACTCGCCCAATTTACCGCGCTACTTAGTCTTGCACACGTTTTGAAGTACAAGGCGACAACGTATACGCTTTATCCACCTGTATTTATCGTTCGAAATGCGTGCTTTAGCGTTAGAAGTGCGTGCTTGTCTCGCATCCCGGAGGTCCTGGGTTCGATTCCCGTACAAGCTAAATTTACCCCATTTTCTCTTCGACTCAATTAACTCCTTTGTTCTTGCGCCATCGGCCATTTCGTGCGCCATCTCTTGGGCACGTGCTTGATTTTCGATCTAACGGGTCAGCTAACGCTTAAGCATTGAAATTAACACTAGCCTCAAGCTGGCTTCTTCCCGGATTGTTGACTGCTAAGCGAATTTTTAGAGGCCCTAACTGCAACCGTGAATGTCTAAAGGAATTCGCTTGGCTGAAGTCGTTCGAAGCGATCGAAACGAGTTGTACGGAGACCTAGAGACCCCCGCGTTTGCTGCAGCATGAGGGAGTCTCTTCACGTCAGCGTACTTTGTATACCATCAAAAATTTCTTTCAGGTCCCCCTGTATAGCCATCGCTGCATTAATCGCCCGTACGTATTGCTTGTATTCACTGGCGAGGCGCGCATACTGGCAACCATGTGAGTGCGCCGTCAATGGTTACGCCGGGCTCCGCGGGATGGCGGTACTTGTCCGTGCTAAGCACATGACTGTGTTGCCCGTTAACAGACTCTACCTCGCCGAACGCAAAGTTTTGCCTAAAGTGCAATGCGAGTGTGATTAATAACACCTCTGTTTACACCACCGTTCAGAATCGGGTTGAAACGCAGCAGACGACGCACGCCGGTGTTTTTTTTCTTCGCCGTGCGGGCGCAGTGGCCCAAGCCGCACGCCATGTCCATCATCCATGGCGCATCGGCCATGTCTGTGGCCGTTTCTAGTGTTGCCAAGCGAAATAATTGACAGCTAAACTTTTCACCGAATACCACCTATATACGTATATGTGAAAGGTTAAACATACCTTCGACTTCGCATGGGGGGCACGAAGGCTGAGTCGCCGAAGTAGTCGGACAGCACGGACTCTTGCCTCACCAACTGCAGTTTGCGAGGAAGCACGAGAGAGGTCGCTGTTAGAGGTATTCTGGATATTTCGCCATTTAAGAGGCATGGGTACGCTGAACGTTTATGCAGAGTTTGCAGTGCACACAGTTTCGGTATTTTAAGAAAGTTGTCCTACGTCAGGATGATGGGTCTTTTCGGCTTTCTCCAGGACGCTTCGCAGGATGTCGTTGGTGTCCTGTAGTTTCCTGTTGGCTTCTCTGTAATACATGCAAACCACACAGAGAAGAAAAATGTAAGTGACAGGTTTTAATGGGAACCTAAAAGTTAGAGGAATAAAGGAAACCACCCTTTGCGCTCGCAAACGGAGCAACAAAAAAATACACATCTCCACGCCGTGAACGATGCCGAGGGTGCGAAGCACTGGGATGCAAGTTCTGTATTGCCTGTGTGATGAGCATCATCGTCCGCGCGGGCTGATACACTCTGAGTTTTAAATGACTTTGAGGTGCAGTAAATGCACTGTGAATGACAAGCGCCACAGGAAAGACAATTTGCGTCCCAGTACTTCAAACCCTCGGCATCGCTCACGGCGTCTTTTTCCGCGAATTATCGTTAGATAGTTTAGGGTTTTTGCTGTATTTTTGCGTTTTGCACCCTTTAAAATTCGCGCTCTTTGCTACTGCAGTTACCGGCGCTCTCCCCAGATGGCGCGCGGATGGTACTGCAGTGTGCGCCGCTCTCGAAAGATGGCGTACAATGCTGAGCGCCCGTTAAGCCCCATGCGCACGGACATCTCCAGACAGACATCGGCACGTACATTGCGAGGTCCTAAAGGGCTTCGCTCTTACAAAAGCACATTCGCGCAGTTTAATTTTTCCAGGCCTTTTAGTTTCAGAGACCAATAATATGCCATACAAAATTTCGCTAATTTAACAGCCCCCAGGAGATCTCTGCAGACTTAAGTGTATTTATTTGTTATTTTGATTGATTGATTGATTGATTGATTGATTGATTGATTGATTGATTGATTGATTGATTGATTGATTGATTTGCCCTCTAATTATTCATTCGACAACTAGTTTGTGCTGTGTAGGTATGCCTTTATCACGGACAGTACAGTTCAAGCATCAACGTTTTCTCGAGCATCAATCACGCTGTACATCATCTAACAAACGTAGCAATGTCGGCTTTCACACGCTGAAAACCGTATGAGTGGGGCCTACTACTGCGTCAAACAAAAACTTAAAAAAATCACGCACTTAGAAAAGTACAAAATGCGAGATAAACACGGTGAAGGTACCTACTGGAGGTGCTGCAGCTGTTTGGTGGCGAGTCCCTGCTCTTGCAAAACGCCCATGATGCGTTCCCGCTCACTGGACAAAAACAAGCAGAAAAAAAAAATTTTATGAACCCTTCTGAAAAAAAAAAAAAAAAAAAAAACGCGGTCGTATGCATGACAAACGCTTCGGTGCCAAACCCAGCGAAACAAAATTTGCACAACCAAGCGGTCTCACTGCCAGCCCAGACAACTCAGGAATATTAACTCAAGCCAGTGTACACAAAGGGAAGCGCCAGATGTAAGGCAGTTTTCTCCCGAAACTCCTCGTGAAGCGAAGCAAAACAAAAAAGAACGGCGTTTAGTTAGCGGCATTACACTACCGCCAACGGTTCCGCAAGGCTAGGGCTTTAAGTTTTCAATATAAAAGGCCACAGCAGACATCCCGCATCACAACTTCTCCTTTAAAACATTTCGTTTAGAAAAAAACCAGTCATGCATTTTACATAAAGAAATAATCAAGTGAACCAAACCATTCCATATGTGTAAAGGAAAAAAAAAAGTGAATACAGCAGCAGACTGATTTTTTGTACCGGGAGGGTGACGAAAAATAGCCAGAATGAAAGATCAGTTCGAAAAGTCCGTGAGTCATTACTCTTGTGAGACAAGAGGTGGTTCCTCGGGAGAGTCCGAAATATACAGCAAGTCCTAATTTTCGGTGTCCGAGAAAAAACTGTCGGCTACTGTAAACAAAACACTGGCTGGGCAAATGCCTTCCCCGCTGTCCATTACGCAATAAATGCGCCCGCGTAGCTAACCAGGCTGAATACTGAACATTTGTAACGTTTCAAGTGGAACTCTCTATTGTGCCGGCAGCCGGCAAAGTAGGCTCGGCGGTATGTTGCCGGCACTGCGCCGCCTTAGGCTGGTCACGACCATGTAACCATCCTGCCGGAATTTTTTTGCCGGCAGTCGGTATTCTATTATTAACCGCGCTGATGCATTGTTTTTTGCACATGCTTTATTCGCATGTGTATTTTAAGCAAACATCTAACCTGACCTGACCGTGCCCACCCCAACACATAAAGGCAGGTTTCGAATAAACAATAAAACGGAATGCCGCAAAAGAATGGCGAGTATCTGTATCACCCAGCACCGAGTTTCTGTATAAATAAACAGTGTTAACGAAGGCGAATAAAATTACAAGGAACAAAGTTAATCAAAGCAACAATAAAATATGGAAGACGGTGGGATCGACCGAGCGACTTCGCGATCAGAAACCCGAGACGCGACCACTTTGGCACGCTAACCACGGCTGACTCAACGTCCTGCAGAGGCAGACATGGCAGTCACAATGAAGTAATCCTGAACAACCAATCAGAAGACAGTGCGGGCACATTATTCCTACCGTATAATGTACACGGCTGCCGGCAATACCGTATTTACTCGCGTAATGATCACACCCCTGAAGTTCGTCGTCAAAATACGTCTTTTTTTTTTTTTTTGTTTCCCACGCAGTGATCGCACCTTGAACTTGCACCCGCCGCGGTGGCTCAGTGGCTAAGGCGTTGCGCTGCTGAGCACGAGGTCGCGGGTTCGATTCCCGGCCGCGGCGGCCGCTTTTCTGATGGAGGCGAAAAGCAAAAACGCCCGTGTGTGCGAGATTTCGGCGCACGTTAAAGATCCCCAGGTGGTCAAAATTAATCCGGAGCCCTCCACTACGGCGCGCCTCATCGCCTGCGTTGCGTCGGCGCGTTAAACCCTACAATCAATCAATCAAACCTTGAACTTGCCTCGGCCATATTTCGTATGTGTGCCAAAACTAGCTGACGATGGTCATGCTTACCTATGTTTCCTCCTCTTTCAACGCGGACATGGCTACGCTATTGCCGCAGACTTGCCGATATTAGCGATATAGGCAAGCATGAGTTCACCATTGGTGCGGAAGAAACTCTCACTAAATGCACATGATGCACTCTTAAGACAAAGAAAAAAATGCGCTCAGCTTGCTGCGTCGGCAGCCGTGTCTTGTTTTGATGCCCGGCACTGTGACAGCAGCAGCCGCTATTGGTCGATCTTTTCTCACCTCGCAGTGAACTCGTTCCGGCGCGTTCCGTAATTCATAAAAACACCGCATTTTGCGTCACTTTGCGACGCGGCTGGCGGTGGTCCATAGAAATTTCATTATGTTTTTATTTATTATGTTTATTATGTTCATGAGACCTATAGTACAAATTCTGAGCTGCAACTTGCTTTCGTTTTCTGCGCTAAAACCTTTTTGGCGCAAAATTTACCTCGCGTAATGAACGCACCCGTACATTTGCATCATATTTTTGGCGAAAAAGATTGGGATCATTAGGCAAGTAAATACGGTATATCCACATCCGTTTCGAATTTCTCTGCGTCTGCATGCTCCGGGACCAGACGCTGCCCATCATGCTAGCCATAAAAAAGCTTTTAGCGGCGACGTGCACCCGACTAGAGACAGACTCACTCGTAGAGCGCCTTGCACTTGTCCTCGTACTGCGAGCGTATCTGCGCCAGCTCGTTTCTGGTGAGCGCCACGTTGTTCTGCGTGTCCATGAGGCTGAGGCGCAGCTGCCGGTTCTCCTGCAGCGCCTCGTCCAGCTTGGTGTGCACCGAGGTCAGCTTGCGGTCGTGCGTCTCGTTCGCCCGCAGCCATTGCTCCACCTGCTCGGCGAGCCGGACACGACGCCGCCGATCATCGACGAAACCAACGCAGCGCTCCGCGCATCTCGGCGACGCCATTTCGTCTTTGCACGGGAACGGCGTCTTGCCAACAGTGTGTATCAATACTGATTGCGGAGGAGAGCTTGTTCGCGAAGCGCCAGACGCATGGCAACAACAATGTTTTGAATGACGTAATTCACGCGCTCTGACGTCAAAGCAGATGACGCCGAACCACCCGTTACACACGCGCACAAAACCAGCTGGCTGCTCGGCGCTCAGGCGTGGTGGGGGTGCGGTTCGACGTAGGTTAGTCGTGTTTACCTTTCCTTAAAGCTGCCGAACTGTTGAAAGATATTTACTCTAAATATCAAAGTGCAGCGACCGTATTCCTTGGCAATACTTTTAACATGTAGCGTGCTTCCAAAAACATGCTGATCGCTGCATTTTAGAACCACGCCGCCGGGAGTTATTTTCGGGCTTTTAAGAGTAATAAGGCACCCGAAAAAATCGGGGAATGTAGACGCCGGGTGGGCACGGAGATCCTCACACGCGACATCTCGTGAAGGAAATTTTCTTTGCATGTAATTAAAAACGAATAAGGTTGGGAGTACGCAGTTATGGCTGTCCTGCGCAGCTTGGCTGCTGTGCAGAAAAACCAACTTTAATGCGTAAGCTGTGTGGAAAAGCCAAAACAAATCAGGGAGGGAGCTTGTATAACATTTTGCTTTTGGAAAGCCCACACTACTGACGCGGATGAAAATAAGAAGACGACGACACTTGGTGTCATCGTCTTCCTTTTTTTTTTTTTTTTTTTTGTCGTCCGTGGTTTGTGCCTTCCAGAAGCAAAAAGTCGAAATAATAAGCAGGTTTTGTAGCAAAACTTAGCTTTTTTGTCCCTTTCTACATAGCTCCGAAGTTCTGAAAAGACCAAAATGGCGTGAGAAATACACACGAGCACCTTCGAGTTCGCGGCCCTCACTAGAGAACCGCCGTTTTAAGAGGTTCGGTGCCGTTAGCTAGAAAACTTCGCGAATTTCAGAGAAAGCCTAGTTACTGTTTGAAGGTTTTAAGATGTTATTTAA
The DNA here is from genome assembly GCF_048455015.1 of Haemaphysalis longicornis. Classification (NCBI taxonomy): domain Eukaryota; kingdom Metazoa; phylum Arthropoda; class Arachnida; order Ixodida; family Ixodidae; genus Haemaphysalis; species Haemaphysalis longicornis. The sequence goes on from NW_027526225.1 coordinate 105,636,260, forward strand.
CCACATACTTGTATTCCGCAGTGAGCACAACTTACATTCCATCAAAAACAGCGAATAAAGGTCGAGAAGCTTGCGCTAAATTTAAATGAGCTCCGTCTAGCAATTCTTAAGAGGCGGTCCCTGAAATAGAGCCTGCTTGAAGACACTTGACTAGGCCGTTAGCGTACCCGGCGCAACTCGCTCCATACAACAGCTGCTCGAGAAAGGAGCACGCGTATGGGTTTCTGAGAGGTGCAATTGTGACCTTTTCGAAGAGAGAGACGTGCGATTGCAGCTCGTCCATTTCCTCGCACATCTTCGCCTGCAGCGTCCTCCTCTTCAATTCCACTTCTTCTTCGGCCTGCGCAACGTGTAAAAAAAAAACGCATCACGACACGTCACAATGTGATAACATTCGCATGATTCGTGAATCAAACAGACATTTCGCGGTGACCTTCAGATCGTTTTGAGGTTTACCGAGCCGCACATCCGAAAGATCCAAATGAAGAAGGTGATCTACAAATTAGACGAGCCTCTCACGAGGCGTGTCCCAGTAATCTGTAGGTCACCCCCTCCTCTTTACACTACCCAAACGCCCGCATGAAGAAGCTCTACTCCACTAACTATTATTTTACCACGAAACAGTTTTATGCCGGGTTACAGCAAGAGCTCATCGACGTCATATCCGTGACGGAAATGACATCACCAAAAAAAGTTCCATTGAAGCGGCTGGGCGACGATTCTAGCCCTCGATCACTCCGGCCTCAACGGGAGGTGTGAAACGCTCTGCCAACTGGGATATGAACTTAAGCCCCAACAGTCGCACGGACGCGCCTTATATCCTTCCCTAAAACATTCTCCATTCTGATGGTGCTGCCGTCTAGGAGAGGTGAAGCGAAGTAGTCCGCTATGACGCTAATGAGCGCCGATAGTTGGCGCCTCGATAGGGCAGCATTTACCAGCTTATGCTGCGGTGTTAATCCGTCCGCCACCTATCCTGCCGGTGTGATTTCCCCGTGCACGGTGGAGGAATACACCATGGCCCCGTGTAAGAAAACTGTTGCATTAAGGCAGAAAGGCAACGACGTCGACTGGCGAATGTCGCGCTCCTGAATGCTTTGGTGCGACGACAGACATGCCAGCGGGAAGCGGAACGCGTTTACGCATTCGCGGTCCAAGCTAAGAACTCTGCCTCTCGCTGTCCACAAGCTGAGCTCGTCGCTACACAAGTGTCTGGCGTAAACGCCACGGAGCAGGACCGAAGTGGTCGCACCTTTGCCGAAGCGATCCGCCAGCAGGACGTCGCTCGCCAAGCCTACCCACAAAACTGCTGCCGACCCGCAAATCATGCTCATTTCGCTGTAGCAGACCGTGACTTCACCAAACGATTCGCTTACAACCCGTTCGGCTTCGTTCGCGCGGTTTGCGAGCACATGGGGTTTCAATCTGATTTACGCAATGCTCCGGCGCGTTCAATCCAGTGTCTAATGTTGATGCGTCTAACGGTGCCACACCGACGAAATATAAATAGCGATGTGCAAGTTTATATCGATGCACAATAAACATTCAACTGCTCCTGTGAAGCCACGTTATACTTTCGTGTTTTACCGATTGCTATGAAAAAAAGATCAACCACATTTTTAATACCATACCTCCTCCCCCCCCCTTTTTTTCTCGCCTAAAACAAAACTAATAAAAACCGATTTTTTTAGTCATGCAGGTTGAACTTTGGCGCAACTTGTAGCCCATTTTCCGCGGAAGGTTGAACTTTGGCGCAACTTGTAGCCCATTTTCCGCGGAATGTGTAGAACAGGAGTCGATTATTCAAAGCACGCTGTGGCATTTCGTTAATTCCGAAATGTTTATCTTCAGTTCAGGTAGACAACTTCAGGTACGAAACTCAGTTAAACTACCCAACCTTCCCAAGATCTATTCTGTGCATGCGCAGTTTCTACGCCTTCTGAGCTCATGTTGGCCCGAAAAACAATGCGTGCTCTGCTAAACCCTTCTGTGATAGTAGAGAGTTTTAGCATAGCGGCTAGCGCCCGTTAACGCCACGGTGGCGGGTTTCCAGGACCCGACTGCGCATGCACGCGGCGGGGAGTGAGGGAAAGTCGCCCCTCAGCGGAACTAATGCGCGGGCTCCGCGAGGCGGGCGACCGTCCCTGCGGAACGAATGTGCACCTGCCCAGTCGGGCCCCGCCACCCGCCGACGTAGCGTTAGCGGACGCTAGCCGCTATGCTAAAACTAGAGAGTTTTAGCATAGCTCACGCTACGGTGGCGGGTTACCAGGACCCGACCGCGCATGCGCGCGCGGGGAGGGCGAGGAGGTTGCCCCTCAGTGGAGAGAATGCGCGGGCATGGCGAAGGTCGGCCCGCGGAACTAATCCCCCCACCGGAATGAATTTTCACTTTCCCAGTCGGGCCCCGCTACCCGCCGCCGTAGCGTTAGCGGACGGTACCCGCTATGCTAAAACTCTTTACTATCGACTGTTTCAGCCGAACGGGGGCCAGATACTACGCGGCGTTTGAAAACATCCGGTGGGGTTGATTTCTGACGTTGTCTCCCGTGGTTGGTTGTTCGCGCCGTTCTCCATGACATTTTTTTTTTTTTTTTGCGGGTAGCGAATTACGTGAGACCGCGTGGGAAATCAACCACGCCGAAAGCAATCTGGTTCACAGTAGGATTTGGCGCCGGGTCACGTGATTTAATTGCGCGCTGACTGAGCGGAGAAGTGATGTTACTCCGCATCAGGAGTTTTCGGAGGTTAGATAACTTGAGCAGGCATTCTCAGGCATTCTCAGGCACTCGGCAGGCGTTCTCAGATAATGAATGGCAGCCTACCATTGTCCCTGAAGAAGAAAGTTTATGACAGCTGCATCTTACCGGTACTCACCTACGGGGCAGAAACTTGGAGGCTCACTAAGAGGGCTCAACTTAAATTGAGGACGACTCAGCGAGCAATAGAGCGGAAGATGATAGGTGTAACATTAACGGACAAGAAGAGAGCGGAGTGGGTCAGGGAATAGACGCGGGTTAAATACATATTAGTAGAAATTAAGAAGAAGAAATGAACGTGGGCAGAGGATGTAATGCGAAGGCAAGATAAGCGTTGGTCATTAAGAGTAACAGAGTGGATCCCTAGAAAAGGCAAGCGTGGCAGGGGGCGGCAGAAAGTAAGATGGGCAGATGAGATCAAGAAGTTTGCGGGGATAACTTGGTCGTAGTTAGCACAGGACCGGGATAATGGGAGATATATGGGAGAGGCCTTTGCCCTGCAGTGGGCGTAGATAGGCTGGTGATGATGGTGATAACTTGAGCGTCGCAAGCAGGTAAACAAGGGCTACGTTTCCACAGACGTTCGCACTTCCGCCATGATGTTGGCTGCTGATGATGCTGGCTGTTAATGGCACCGCCGCCAAAACAAAAACATGCACGGCTTATTCTAGTGTCACTAGATAAGGTTACAGAGTATCGGCAGTCTTTTCTACTATTGTTCCGTGCCGCCGCCGTGATCATTGGTCAGTTCCCATCACGTGGCATATGCACACACTGCGACGGTTCATGGGCACCGCCATTTTGTTGTTTATGCGTGTTCTGTCGGTCAACTGTGGTATCTCAGCTTGTCTTCCCTGCTCTGCGGCTGCACGCAACTGGCGTCGTTCCGCACGCAAATCAAAGATAACGCGCCTCGCAGCATTTCAACTGCAGATGTGTGTACGAAGATGTTGCTGTGTCTCCGGCAGTGTTTTTTACAAATGACCTCGTCAAAGTTAGCGGTGAGGCTGCAGAAGCGGCGATCTGGCAAGACTGATAAACACCAAAATGGCCGCCGTTGCGCACTTGCGTGCGTCAGTGACGGTACTCTAGCTTATCTAGTAATACTAGTTAATTCCTCGCTCCGGCTTCTACAACAGCAGGTGTAGCAGCTAGTCACGGCGGAAGCGGGCATGTTAAGCAGTCAAGGCGTAGCCTATAAATAGAACACCCGTACACGCGTGCACGCTGACTGTAAAACATAAAATAAACGAGCGACGGGAACAGAGGCACGGAACGCGCCAGGTGAAACGAGGCTCGTGCGCGCGAAACGAAGAGTTGTGGAACTTGAAAGGGCTAAATCTGCATAACCAAAGCGGTGAGCGTCGGCGCGCTAAGAGCAGCGTAACATATCTTTCTCTGTGTTGCAGTGAACATTTACACTCAACCGTAACGTCGAACTAACAAGGTGGCAAACGAATTAAGGGAAGGACCGTTAAGTAAAATTTAAGAAGAAACGTGAGTGAGCTATACTGTCTCCGGCAAAACAGGTCAAACAGGCTTCCGTGCGAGTCACCGATACAAGGATCAAGATAAATACTTACTAAAGAAAAATTAACAAATTACTCATCAATTGTGTCGCATACCTCAAGCGCCCGCAATTTGCAACACTATTCCCAACATTTTTTTTTCGTGCCGCCAAAATAAAGAATTCGCACGAGTTTTTGGTAGTCATGAGTTCAGCGTTACATATTCCCGCCATTCAGGGTTTTGGCTAGCTTGGCGATAGTGCTTTCGGACACCTTCATCCCCACCAACATCAAAATGTCCATGAACACTGCTCGTTTTTGCTATTAATGCTACTGCTTTAAATTATCTGAAGTGCATGATATTTGTGTTATCGTTTGTTCTCTCAGGCTGAGAGCTCTGAAGAAAAGCGCGGTGAGTTAACTCCCCAATTCAAACTCAAATCTTGGCTTTAAATGTTACTTCTATGCTAAAAATTGTTCCGTCCCGACGGCTGCATTAGCAATCAAAGAAAAAAAAATGTACCGACATGTGGATAATATTACAGGCCCATCTGGTATGTGCGTCTTATAATAAACTTAAGTACTTGCAAAGACGGAGCTCCATTTCGTTACAGTAGCTTTGTGCTTATTAACACTATTGAAGCTTGTAGAGCCTTGTTTACATGATAAAATGTTTGAATTATCAAATTATTTATTCTGCCCAACCCCGCCACTGAGGCCGTAGCACAATCCCCCTTTAATAATGTGAATCATCAAGAATCAGGGTCGAGTAACTACAACGGAAGATAGAATTAAGTTTTATAACATGGACAGTTTTCAATACAAAGCTTGTTTTACGCAAACTCTGTCATCATTATTGCACATTTCAGCGCACTTCAAAGTTTCGCTAGCTTTGTGACTGCTCTACGACAGTCAATTTCGCTGCAAAGCAGAGTGACATGTCTTCTTTGCACGCGGATTCGTAGAAGCCTGGATGTCAGCTTCGACAAGATGTCGTAACTACTGCTCCTTAGTATATTGCCAGGAAACAATCAAAAGCCACTCATACGATTCTCAACTGTTTAAGTGTGCCGGCATGGTAACGTATAGTGGCTAAATTACACCGCTGTCAAATTCACGAGGCCGCGAATTCTGCGCTGCCTATCATGCGGTCGCGGAATTTTTTTTTTAAACGACATTTTGGCACCCCTCAAAATTGAATGTAAGCGGTTTAAATTTACCGTATCCCGTCACTTTTACGGCGTTCCTCATAATCCGGGTGCATAGATACGGCATGTCAACGCCCTCATTTAAATTTCCTTTACACGTTAGTTCGGCGCATATACAAGAAACCCAGACGGTCTCAGTTAAACCGTCTTTAAGTTCTACAGCCAGCCTCATAGCCAAGGAATAGTTTGGCCGCTTGAAATTCCAAATTTGTTGCTGCTGCGATCACATTTATTTCAGGTCACAAACCCCGAGAATTCCATTTTTGAATTTTCTTAGCTTTTTTTTTTTTAACTCGATATGACTCTGAACGCATTTGACTCCCATACCCCATTTAGTCAGCTTCGAATGAGTTGGAATCGAGACACCCTGTTTCTCTGTTTGTAAAGTTGAAACACATTCGCGGAAACGCCATTGCGTCGGCGGGGAATCGAAACACAGCAAAAACTAAGCGGAGTATTAAAAGAATTTAAACAGAACATCAAATGTCCAAACTTCAACGATATCGGGCCCAGTAGTAAGCTCATAAAAGTTGGGTGTCAACATCCTCGCTGCTTCTGAATTTATCGGAACAAAAGATCCGGAGAGTATTATTAAAATGGCAAACGTACACTAAATATCGCTAGATAAAACCGCGTAAGCTACATTGCGCGAAATGAGGCTGAAATGAACCTACGTGCTGCGCCTAACAAACTCACGTCCACCGAAGAAGCTCCATCGCTTGCGGCATAGAACCCCTTTTTAAAAGCCTTTCTTCGTTAGGATAATCGAGTTTGCGCTCGCCTAAGCGCGCTCCCACGTACTATTGACGTTAAACCTTGGCGCCCATTGTGCCTGCGCACAATTCTCAAAAAATCGACTGACCTCGTCCAGAACTTTTCCACGCGCTATTTCTCTTCTGACTCACTTTATTCTGCGTACAAACCTCAAGAAGCCCGCTGAAAAAAGGATGCTGCCGAGATGCTGCTATTATCGGTTGTTCTTTTTTAACCAATCCTATCCATTTTGCCGTGATTGGAATGCGAGGCTCTGCCTTTGCACGTAGTGTCAGAGAATGCTGTGATCTGTGACGCGTGTGGCGCAGAGCGGTGTGACGCGTAGAAATCTGTGACGCCTACATTTGCGTCACGGTGATAACAATAGAATCTGAAAAGGGGATCGTTAGTAAAGCTCGCCGCGCTAAATTCACAGGAAAGGTGCAGCTGGAAACGAGCGACACATTTTTGCTCTTTCCTCTCGGAAGCTACCGTTGTTCGGCGTGCTCAATCGTAAGAACACAGCTATGCCCAATTTGCAACCGCACGTTGCGAAACAGTAAAAGCCACAGACCGCACCAAACGCGCTGGCGGCTGACGTCACGCAGATGCTCTGACGTCACAGCCCGATCGTCACTTAACACCACGCTTTCCTATGGTCGATAGCGGCGGGTTCAATACACAACGCGTGTTCATTCAATTTCATGTTTTTCTTCTTTTTGAATCTAAGCGGCAAATTCATAGAGAGCAGGCTTAATCCGCATTATACTTTAATTGGAAGGTTTTTGAACCTTTTGCGCCAAAAAAGAATGTCATGCTGTTCAACCTTCACAAGACGAAACCGTAACGGGTTGTTTCTAATTGGTTATAACGTGCGTTGCTCGGCAATGCAGACAGCGACAACGTCATGTATGGAGTTAGCCAACATACGGGGCTCACCAGGTGCCATACTTAAACGGCCTCACGCTTCGTGACACGCATTCTCGAATGAAGGTAAATAAAAAATTGTTTGGGAGCTGCAGAAACGACTCATTCTTGCAAACGCCGGGCCCAACCACATGCACGCGTAAAACCGACGTATTCGCGCAACGACGTAAACCGGCGTAAGCGCGTAAGGAACCGGCGTACTCCGGCGTACGCCGAATGCATTGCTACGCGCTTGTTACGCCGAAGTCTGAACCCGCCAGACATCGACGCAAACTTTCAGGCGCACGGTGTTGACGTAGACCTCTGGCGGTGATGTTATCTGGCGGTCAGGTCACGTGACAAGAAAGCTAATTGATAAATAAGCTAACTTTACTATTAATTGTGTGTTTATATAAAACGAAGTAATTTGTAAAATTCGGAGAGCAAACAACCGGACAAAACACTCGAAGAAACAAGCAACTATGGGAGCAAAGCAGCTTACGCCAAATGTAGCGGAGTGTTTTGTACTTGCCAAGTATGCATACTAATCCTTAAAGTTTTTTTAATGTCCCAAGAACTGTTTTAGTTGTTTTTGTATCAAATACACGTACTTCTGACAGAATAGGCATTATTTGTTTTATTTAAATTAAAATGCAGTTGAACTGGTCGCCACAAAGCTGATTGAGGGGTAGTCGAGCCACACTGCGCGGCGCATTAGTTTACGCTGGGTTTGCGCGCGCGTTGCGGTGCCTATATGGTTACTCGCTCTCTCCGGCGTCGTCGGTCGGCATAAAGGCCGCGGCGGATGTCGCCGCAGGCGTACGTCGTTGCGCGAGTACGTCGGTTTTACGCGTACATGTGGTTGGGCCTTAAGAGATAGAAGTACGATCAATAGATACATTCACATTTTGTCCCGAAGTTTGAAATCCACTAAGACTGAATACGCCCTGTAGTGTTCAATGCCCACTTTCGCTACATGCCCGTCGCGTCCGCCGATCGGGGTATCTGCGTACCTTTGCCTTGGCTTGTAGTTCCACTAGCTTGACTTGATTGTCCATTTCTTCTTCCATGCGCCGTAAGTGTTCTTCGTGCTCTTTCTTCTCCCTGGCAAAAACAGAAAAATGAGAGCAATTTTGTCCACAGTGCAACTTAGCGACGTAGGTACTCATTACCACCCCCCCCCTCTTCAGTGCGCAGACAGCAGCGCTATGCACTAAATGTACGCGCTTGGCGAAGGAGCGCACAGAACCGTTACGGCAGAACCCTTAAGGGACCCTGCAACACTTTTTTCAACTATTTTTTAAATCTTAAATGCTTGCAGAACGTAGCCACCCAACACACTCAGTACTTAGATTAGGGGGTCGCAAAGTACCTCAGCCAAAAATTACTGCTCTATGCTCATCAGATAACTTGTAAACTTCTTCAAAAGATTTTTCTCTTTCCCGGTCTTGACTTTCCTCGACGGCTCGAATCAAGCCACTAAGGCCATGTAGCGACTGGTTGCCGGTTTTCCTTCAGTTGCAGCAATGAATGCTTTTCGATAGAAACTTTAAGAAAAAACACTAAAACAAAGCAGAAATGGAAGGCATATCTGGTCCGACGAGCAAACGACGCAGTGCTGCTCCGTGCTGGCGATAACTATAGCTTTCGCAGTGATTCCAGACGCCAAGGAAAGAGTGAAAGCGCTTATCGAAAGTGTTGCCCAGTCCCTTTAGGCACCGGCGCGGAACCCACATCTGCGTTTAAACGCCGAATTTCACAAAAATGTCGGCCTACACTTTAGCGCTTGGCCGCTGCAATGTTCAAAGTAACCGATGCAAGGAACAAGTGTAGTGTAGGGACAAGGAACAAGAAGTGGTGTAGGGGCAAAAGTGGTGTATGGACACAAGTAATGTAGGGGAAATGAACAAGTGGTATAGGGGCAAAAGTGGTGTAGGGGCACAAGTGGTGTAGAGGCACAAGTGGTGCAGGGGCAAGGAACAAGTGGTGTAGGTGCAGAAGTGGTGTAGGGCAAAAGTGTTGTAGAGGCCCAAGTGGTATAAGGGCAAGGAACAGGTGGTGTAGGGGCAAGGAACAAGTGGTGTAGGGGCAAAAGTAATGTAGAGGCACAAGTAATGTAGGGGAAATGAAGAAGTGGTGCAGGGGCAAAAGTGGTGTAGGGGCACAAGTGGTGTAGAGGCAAGAAACAAGTGCTGCAGGGGCAAAAGTAGGGTAGGGGCACAAGTGGTGTAGAGGCACAAGTGGTGTAGGTGCACAAGTGGTGTAGGGCAAAAGTGTTGTAGAGGCCCAAGTGGTATAAGGGCAAGGAACAGGTGGTGTAGGGGCAAGGAACAAGTGGTGTAGGGGCAAAAGTAATGTAGAGGCACAAGTAATGTAGGGGAAATGAACAAGTGGCGCAGGGGCAAAAGTGGTGTAGGGGCACAAGTGGTGTAGAGGCAAGAAACAAGTGCTGCAGGAGCAAAAGTAGGGTAGGGGCACAAGTGGTGTAGAGGCACAAGTGGTGTAGGGGCAAGGAACAAGTGGTGTAGGGGCACAAGTGGTGTAGGGGCAAAAGTGTTGTAGAGGCCCAAGTGGTATAAGGGCAAGGAACGGGTGGTGTAGGGGCAAGGAACAAGTGGTGTAGGGGCAAGGAACAAGTGGTGTAGGGGCAAAAGTGTTGTAGAGGCCCAAGTGGTATAAGGGCAAGGAACAGGTGGTGTAGGGGCAAGGAACAAGTGGTGTAGGGGCAAAAGCGCTCACTGACCTGAGCCAGGTGTTCTCGAGCTGGCTGTTCTCCTCCTGGAGCCTCTTCATGTTGTCCAGCAAGTCGGCAATGACGTCCTCGAATCGTTCCACGACCTGCGGCTTCTCGCTACACTGAAGCTCCTTGTAGAGGTCGTTGAGCGTTTCTTCACTGCAGGCAGCGGAGCCGGGAATGAGCGTTGACGATGGAAAAAAGGAGGGGGGAAGAAAGGGCGGTAGAAAACATTTTGGCATTAAACGATGGCGACGACAACAACAGTAACAAGGCCAACGGGAATGCAAACAACAAACAACAGCAAGCGGATGAAAATTATGCATATTTATAACTATAGCGGCGATCACGATGGCCCTAGGTGTATTTCTTCACCTGTTGGCCTTGGTATTCTCCAAAAAAATGTTCGAAAGCCACCGGTTCGGTCTTTCTAAAGTTACGAGGTTCTCGTTTTAAGTTTTTTCTGCGGGAGGCCTTCGTCATTATGGTTTTAGAGAGAGAGAGAGACAGGAAGCGAGAGAGAGAGAGAATGATTTATTGGGGAGTTTAGCCCCAACCTAAAAAGGAGATGGCTACTCGAGACGTTGGAGTAAATAAAAGGTACCGTGCTTGTCTTAATGAACCACAAGGTTAGAACAAGTTCATTGAAAAAAGGTCCAAATGTTCATCGACTGGGTCGGCGAGAGTGGGAAGCAGCGGCTTAACGAAGGGATTGGTAGCGTACAGCGACGGCATTTTATTCATTTGAATTGTTTGACGGGAACCTTGAAAATTGGCTCGGCACAGTTGAACAATAAAATGGCGAGGGCTGCCACAAATGTTTCACAGCCATCATTATTTTAATTTGGCAGCCCTCGTTACAAACCCTTCATCACGACAGACTCTTTTGGTAGTCCTGGTGTACGTCCCATAAAGGTCCCAAATGGGACCTTTGTCAGACATTTCTTGAGAACATGGCTCTAAATCGAATAAGTATCCGCTGCAGTGGCTCAGTGCCCATGGAGTTAACCTGCAGCGCACAAATACAAGGATTTGATCCCGGTCGCGGCTGCCGTTTTTCTCATCGAGGCGAAAAACAATGTCGAGATCTCGGCGCACGTCAAAAGTCCCGGTAGGTGGTCGAGGTTAATCCATAGCCCTCCACTGCTGCGCGCCGCGTAGCCTACAGGTGTACCTTTAATACGTAAATTTCAAATTCGAACTTCATGTGTAATCATAGTGCTTATAAAAGACAGTAGAACAATTAAATTGCACTTCACAAAGTGATACATGACGGCAGTAGTGAGATGCGCGAACAGTGGCCGTGAGAGACGAAGTAAACATTTATTTCTGAAAATTGGGTGATGGTAAAAGAGGGCCTGAGCAGCGCCCTTGATCTTCATTAAAAAAAAATTCCCCCGCACCTCCCCGAAGGGAATCGTGCAGAAATGCGAATGCATTGGGTGCACCGATGAGTGTGTTGCGAGTAATGCCGTAATTAATGACGAGAGTGTGAACGTAATCATTTATTCATCAGCACCTGTTTGTGTTATCGTTGTACCTGACGGCCACAATCACTGCCTTGTGATTGCTAAAGTGCACGGTCAAAAGGTCTTTGAGAAGCATACGCGCGTCACAGTTTCGCGTAAAGACCAGCTCAATGCAACTCCCGTGAATGGTAGTGGGGCACGTGTCGAAGCCGGCAGAGAGACAATGCATAGAGTGCCTGGTCTGCATGTACTCGACCAGCCACTCGCCACTCTTCTTGCGCACGTCAACGTTGAAGTCGCCAACCAAGACAATGGGGTCAGAGGGTTTGGAGCGCACGCGCACACTTTCCATAGCCGCGTCCAGAAATGCATTCGCATTTACGACGACGACGACGACGAAGGCAGAGCTACGAGGCGCGAGCGCACGTGCGACGACGACGACGACGACGACGAAGGCAGAACTACGAGGCGCGAGCGCACGTGCGCGCGCTCACGTGCGCTCGCGCTGGAGGAATGCAGGCACACGCTGGCCAACGGAGCAAGACAACCCCCGGCTAATAAATGCATTCGCATTTAAAATATTACCGGGCTGGGTGTTCCGTTCACGCGCCACAACATCAAGGGTGCTAGCGCAACACTGCGAGTTTCTACAAACTTTCGCTCAGCGGTGAAGTAAAAAGGTTCAAACCTAGGTACTCGCTTTACCTCGGACACTTACAACCAAATGTTGACAATTGCCTTCAAATACTCTGGCCACCGCGGCGGATACTTTATGATTGAGAGGTACGATATGACTGAGTCCCATAAACATCCCACGTGGGACATTTATGGGACATTCACTGGGATCCCCACGAGAGAGAAAAGTTTAACAAATACTGGAGAGGTCAGCCCCACTCAGGCAGGGGCTTGCTAATTTAGATGAGGGTGCCAAATAGTCTGTCGCGCTGAGGGCTTTGTTCATGCCAACCCTCATTATTTTATTAACTTTACCGAGTCAATGCTGAAATATCCGTCAAACAATTCCAACGAATGCAACGATTTCTGGAAATATATCACGATATGACACCACTACAGTAAAACATGTTGTTCGGTTCTCTATCGTCATTCCATTCAGGAATTAACTACCTACATATGCAGTTCATAAAGCAACAACTTGGAACACTATAGGGCCTGAACGTTTCTCCGTGCTCTTCGTGTGTGTTATTGTGCCTAACATTCATACTTTATTTCCCTACTGAACTTGTGAATCATTCACCTTTTCTTATATTGTTGTCCGGCTCGAGCGCACGCTCATATTTTTTTAGAAGCCAGTTCGAGACCTTTTGCATGCATACTGTAAACAACTTAACTCCTGCGGTGACGTTAAACCAGACATCCATGGCGAAAACAAACCGGGCCATAGTTTGACGAAAACAGCCACGCTGTAATTAGGGCATACTAAAGTCATGACTCACACGAGCCCTAACCAGTAGCTTATTCGAAAAATACTACACGCAAAGAACGGCAAATCACAAAACAAAATTCACTAATCAGCGCATGCGTCAAACATTTAGCTCCTTTCTTGAGAGTGCATTACAAAACTAACGCCACTTCACCTAAACACAACGATGGTTGACGCGCTCAGATTTTAAAGACGATAGACTTTGTTGGGCTACTCGAACGGGAAAATTTTGGTCTGTCTGTCTGCATGTCTGTCTGTCTGTCTGTCTGTCTGTCTGTCTGTCTGTCTGTCTGTCACTCGATTCATCCAGCCGGCCAAAGTGAAACATCGTTTGCGCAATAGTCTTATATACTCACAGTCAACTCTAAACGTTCACGTCCGGTGTTAAGGTTCATACTTGTCCACATTGTTGTATAAGCACAAGACGTTACGCAAATCAATACATGAGTGACATTTGCAGTGTTCCTTTATTAAAAAATTTACGGATGCTCGCTTTTGCGAGAGCAAATAAAATACTACATCAACTGCACAAAATCCTCGCTTGCTGTTGCCTGCGCTAGCTGGCGGAATCCTAAAAAAATCCAACGGCAACAGCAACGAAAGGTGTCGCATTCCGCTTGGAACGCTCGTGGAATGGGGCAACGTGGTTCTATAAACGTTGTAGTAGGGTGCCTCGATTCACGCGCGTCACCGCCGTACGGCAGCGCTGGCATCGAGGCACCCGACTTTGAGCAGTGGAACGCGGTAAACTTAAATTGACTTGAGCGAACCTCTAGCGTGTTATCTTGAAAGAAACGAGACGAGAGAAAAACGGCATGAGAGGTGAGCGGGGAAGCGAAGGGAGGCATTTACTTGCTATGAGCGCCAGTCGACTATCGTCTTGCGTCGACATTTGCAACGAGAGGAGCAGATACGCGGCCAATTTTTTCTTGAGGCATTCGTTCGCTGTCGTCGGGGTTGTAGGGGTTCACGAGTTTTTGGGGCGGGGCGGTCGTTATCAGCGATACCACGAAAGCTTAAACCCAAACTGCCTCTACCATGTCGGAATGGCGCAATCGGATAGATGTCGGCTCCATAGCGCAAAGGACCTAGGTTGGATTTCGACCTAGGGAAGTGTTTTTTTTTCTGGAGGCGCTTGGTGTCTCCGCGCTTGTCACCATTATTTTATTCATTTATTAACGTACCTACATTCGCCAAAAAGCATTATTGCACGGGGGTGTTATATAGGAAAATAAACACAAAGGATCACACGCACGGCATAGTGGTAACAAGTAAAGAAAATGGAAAGAAAAAAACAGCGAAAACAAGAGACGACAGCGAAACATTCAATGAGAGAGAGAGAGAGAGAGAGAGAGAGAGAGAGAGAGAGAGAGAGAGAGAGAGAGAGAGAGAGAGAGAGAGAGAGAGAGAGAGAGAGAGAGAGAGAGAGAGAGAGAGTGAACACGTTTGAGATCATGTGTCCATGTTCAAGTCCTGCCAGGGCTTCGCATACAGACATTATAGCGGAAACAGCAGATCAATGCAGGTGACAGCAAGACACTAAAAAACGATTCAAGTCATGTTGTGCTCATGTTGTGCTCATGTTTTTTTGAAACCCATTGCGCAAAGTTTGCTTTCCTGCAGTGCCACACGTAGCGACATCGAACGTCATCAGTGGGGCATGGAAAGCTTCGCTTTAAAAGGTAGCTCCCACATGTGCAGCCCAGCCTGTGTATCAGCTCAGCTTCCATTATTTCGCGTGTGACGCGGTCGGCACATCTCTTAAACGAAGCAACTGTTCTGTCAAAAAGAGGCGCGCGTTCTCTCATGGAGCAGAGGTGAGTCGGAAAGCAATCACGCACATTCCGTTCAAGAGCGTCTGTTACATTGCTAGCGCGTCCCCCGTGCTGTTTTAAAATGCGTAAGCATTTTATCTGGACTCGAGGATGTGACCCGTCAGCCCGTCTGTATGTCGCTCTTAATCATTTTAGCCGCGTAAAGAAATGCAATTATTAAAGTACCATAGGGCCCTCATATTAAATGGCCAAAATGGACCTGAAAGATGCCTTCTCAACTATCCATTTGGGCTCAGTGGTGACGTCGGCTTTAAGATGAATGTGTAATTTTTGGGGGCGAAGCACCATAGGACCTCGCTTTGTCCGGTGCTTGGCATCCGTGTACACAGTGTTGCGCATGCGCGAGGAGAATTGGATTTGATTGGATTGGATTGGATTGAAATGGATTATATTGAGATGGATTGGATTGGATTAATTTGAATTGTATCGGATTGGATTGGATTGGAATTGTATATACTGTACACACGTGTTGTCAGCCGTTAACATGTGCCAGTGGCAATGCCACGGGTGATTACGGCCAGAACGCTCCCCAGTGCCTCACCCACTCGTCTTGATTCACTGCGTGGAGATGCGTGAATTTTTTTTTCATGAGGATAGAATGGGTACCGTATTTTCACGCGTATAACCCGCGCCAAAAGGGCGAAAATTTCAGTGGCAAAGTAGGGTACAGATAATACGGGGGATTTTTTTTTCGCTGTGTCTAAAGGTACGTCGGACGTACCCGCAAAATTTCTTAAAGATACGTCGGACGTACCCGCAATATTTCTTAAAGATACGTCGGACGTACAGGGCCCGGAGTGGCTCGAAAGCGGCGTTGTTCGAATCTAGCGTGGTTATCTCGAACTATCGACGGCAAAACCATCACGCGTTTGCTGTATATAAGCCAAGAACGATGCCTAACCTGACGCAGAATGTATTTTTTTTTTCCCTGTGTTCTCTAGTTGGACCTTATTTGAAGGGGCGGTTAGAGCCTTCGCTGAGGTCAGAGATAGAATGCGGACCACTACGGGTTCTCGCAAGAGGGAAACAAAATCATGTGCGACGCGAGTATCTTTCTGTTTTCCCCCCTCATATGTTTCTGTTTAAAGCCCTAACCACATGGACGCGAAATCACGCGTCGCGCGAGCGTCGTTCCGCGTCAACGCGCGGGCCCGCAGGAGACCCGCGAAGTCGCGCGCCAGTCGCTGCGTCGGCGGGCGTTGCTGGACACGTATGCCATCCTGTTGAAGTCGTTTATGAGCAGTTATTGTCGCTTCTTGAACTGCAATTATCAAGACTTTAGCTTTAGCAAAAAAAATCACTTGGCGTCTTTATTTATTGCTAAGTATGTTGGCGGGCAAATATTGAAATGCTGCGAAATGTATCTGAGCCATCCGGTCAAATCAGAACAAAATAAGATAGAATGATAAACGAAGACGCACCTCGCACAACTGCTTTAGTTGCTACTTGATTTAACCTTCATGTTGCGTACCGACTGGGCGTTCATGAATTCAAATTGTAAGCAAAACAAATTTCAGCGCTGCCTTGATACTGAGGTTACCGTCGAACGTCATTTGTAGGTTGAAAGGCAGGGTACTATGGCACCATGTCTGTACCTTGCAAAAAAAGCCGATCAAACCTTTGCCGAAAAAAAAAACCGTCTTTGCTAAGATTCGAACCACAGACTTGCAAAACAGAAGTCCGGCTTTCAACTGCTCGACCACACGAGGAGACGAGGAGGTTTGAAGAATTCGGTGTACTAACTGAGGCTGCCCACGAATGGTGTGGGGTGTGCTTTCTTTTGGTCGTATTTGAGAGATTTGAGCAGTGGTAACGCTTGCTTCTTGCGCACCGATCTTGGGGCCTAGGACAACAATGCTAGTGCTACAAGCGATGTAACCACAGCTCCCTTATTTGAGTAAAAAAAAAGCTATCGCACGTCCCCGGTCTCCCCTGCGCAAGCCACGGGAGCTACGAATGGAATGGAATGCGCCAGAATTCCGGCGTCGATAACACTTGCTCATCAGGCACCGATCTTGCTGACAAGCCACATTATGCTAATACTGGATGCGATGTAACCAGAGCTCCCTCATTTAACTCACACAAAGCTATCGCAGATCCCCGATCTCCCCGATGAAAGCCGAACAAGCCACAATTGGATGAGCGCTTGCGAACAGCAATAGCTTGCAATTTGTCTCAAGGCAACCGATTACCGTAAGTTAAAAAGAAATTGATTGTTTTCTGCTGAAAGGAACGACCCCAGACCAGGCGAAGACAGATGCTGCCGCTCGCTTTCCGATGCTCTCTCGCGCTGCGTCGACGCCGATATCTGGCGAGCGTAGACATCCGCGTCGCTCGAGTTTCAGCTCGCGTCGCCATGCATTTCTGGCGACGCGACGTCGACGCGGGAAAACGCTAAACGTTGGCTGCATGTTTGGGCCGAGTGAAACCGAATACACCGACGTACTTCAAAAAGTTCCGCGGATACGTCCGAAGTATCTTTAAAAAATCTTGCGGGTAAGTCCGACGTATCTTTAAGAAATCTTGCGGGTACGTCCGGCGTATCTTTAAGAAATTTTGCGGGTACGTCCGACGTATCTTTAAGAAATGCTGCGGGTACGTCCGACGTACCTTTAAACACAGCGTTTTTTTTTTTTTAGTGCAGCTTCACAGCAATGCGTGTTGTGCCGTGAAGCTCCCTTGCGCGTCGCGCCGTGAAGATGACGGTGTGTACAACAGTTAGGAGTCCGCGGCTCAAGTGACAGCTCTAGCGAGAGCAATGACACTGAGTGAATTGTGAGTTTCGCCTTGCAGTCTGTGTTTTCTACATGCTAAATATACACTTTTTCTGTTTGCATATTATGCGATGTGTTGCTTGAGAGGTAGCTTTGGTGCAGGCTTTCCTGTATCAAATATGCGGGTGATACGCGAGGATTTTTTTTTCTGTTTTACTGCAGGCTGAAAGTGGGAGTGCGGGTTATATTCCGGGGCGGGTTATACTTACGAAAATACGGTATTAAGGAGACATTTAATAAAAAGGCCCCAGGGCCTTCACATTTTGGTAACAGACGGATTATACTGTTCGGAGAAAACGCCTTCTTAGCACTGCATTTGGGTATAGTGATAAAGCCGACTTTAACCTTTTAATCCGACTTTAAATGCGGCGTATCTTTACGCATGGTACTACACTTCCCACAAGGATTTTTTTGTAGTATAACCAGCGCACTCATGTATTCACTTCAGTGCAGACGATAGAGGAACAAATGAGGAAATGACGCCATATTACAAACAAAACATTATCCTTCACTTTGTTTAGCGTCCCACTATGTATACATCTACCATGCAATAGACCTCAAAAATGCGTTGCAACAGCTGTAAGGGAACGCCAGGTTCGCGCACGACTTCTGACATGTTTTGACATCAGTACCACCTACGTCAAGCGCCCGTAAAAACGAACGCCGATCCCGGGCACAGAATTTCTCGACACCCCTGCTGACGTCTGCCTCAGGGGGAAAAAAGTTACGAAAATCGCAACAACACGTCATGCAACGTCATGAGAGCCACATACGGTTCATCTGTCGCACCTGTTCGTAGCAAAAACAAACAGTAGAACGGCTGCGGAGACGGTTTTTTTTTTCTGTTACGCACGACTGAATTGCCAGCTCGCTAGAAAAACAAAAACCACTAATTTATCTATCTGCGCACATAGCCCGAACCAGTTCCTTGAACGGCTGTAGGGTCCGTTGACCACTGCCCCACACGTCAATTGTGATTAAAGTGTTTAAGCATGGCGGATAGTGTACGCTAAGCTAGCAGCGGCAGGTGCCAGGACACGGCTGCGCATGCGCGTAAGGTGACGGCGCGGCAGGACGCCCGTTCGCGGAGCGAACGCCTGCATGCGTAGTTGTCTCTCGGTACCCGCCGCCGCTAGCGTACCGTACACTACTCCCCAAGATAAAGCACCCTAGTAGCGTAGCATCTGCGCTGACCGTTGAGCGTCAGCTCAGGCGCAATCCAAAACACCTGGGGCGAAATCCTGAGTTTCGTCAATTTCATGCCCATTTCAATGCATTCATTTAAAGCGAGCCTTGATTGGCTGAGGGCAGACGACAGGATGCGACGCAAAACAAACAAGGCCAGATGTAGGTTCCTCTGCACGCCAGAGGTCAAAAAAAACGGAAGGAGGCCACGACTCCAATGGACATGAAACTGTCATTCTGTAAATAGACACAACCTCAGAATTCCGCCCCTAGAGCTTTTCTTTAATTTCTTTATTCAACAAACCAACTGAGCCGAAACCAAACAGAGATGAAGACGACACATTGTTGGTCCTCGTCTGAGTTGCACTGTTGAATCAGAAACCAATTCGTACCAACTCGCCCAATTTCCATCGTCTTGAGCTAGACAACAAACCTTGTTATACACGCCAGCGCTCTCCTCACGTTAGTTTTGCGCCGAGCAGAAAAACATCCGAGGAAAGTCACCCATACCGCCACCATTTTTATTTCTGTCGAGACCCCACTACATCAGGTCTCGGCCGCGCATCAATAGGCTTCGGGTGAACAAAGAAAAGGGAAAGAACGGCCGGCGCAATACGCTGAAGGCTCCACAGCGTAAAGGCGTGCTCGGCTTCGTAGCGGTGGTTGTTCGGCGAACGGTTTTGAACGCTGCCCAGCTTTCTGCAGATGCAACGCCTGCGTTAGTCGTGACTCGAGCCATCTGCGAGGTTCTGCGCCGACGCTGCGCAACGATGGGGCTAGGCAATGAGGTGGCGCCGCGAGTAAGTGCGCGCGGGCGAGCGCTCTGACGTTGCCGTATGGCGGCGAAACATAGATGCAGCGTTCGGCAAAAAGGAATTTCGCAGCATTGCATACGGGCGCGATAGACCGTTCCCGGCTGATTTGACGAATTGTAGTTGTGTGCTGAGTTCGCGGGAAAACGAGAGGTAAAATGCCTAAGGGGCTTCAAGAAGGCGTTGCACTGGCTGTTTCTTCCAGGCACCAACTTGTCGTGGCCGAGTTTCAACTTAGAAAACGAATGGCGAGGACCCACCGGCGGCCCCCGACTAAACGCTGGGCAAAATAATTCTGTGGGAGGGTCGGTGAGCCATGCAGTAGTGAAATCAAGTCAAGCCATCCCCTTTTGAAGTCATACGACACGTCATAGTTAATCGGCAAGGAGGATTCAGAAAGGAGGAGAGAATTTTAGGATTGACTTTACTACCCAACAAAGATGCGTAAACACAGCGAGAGTGGGCGAAACATGGCTACTGGAAACATAGAGTCCTTGATCGCAGCGCAATCACGGAGCGACACAAATAAATTAGGACTAACTCCGCTAACAAACTGCTAAGAACATAGAGTAACATGATGACAAACGAGTGTGACCATACACAAGCTAACAACTATTTTTTCCCCTTTTTATTATTGTTGTGATTAGTGAAAACCTTTTTTTTTTTTAATGCGAAGTTTCGGTTGCTCCATTTTGAGATGGTGGAAGTGAACGCCAAGCACCAGGTACCCATTCGGTATTGGTACCGATTCGCGCCGCACAAACCAATCCCAAACGTTACGCGTATGGAGTGCACACCCGAGAGCTGCTGTGGATATTCTAGAAAAGTGGGGCGTGCCTTCAGAGTAGCACATACTGGCAGTGTGGGATTGGCCAACCAAAGAGCCCATCATCACTGCCAGGGTAATACCCATTGGCTCCAAAGATATCATCTCAAGGTAGCTGAACCGTGTACAAAACATTACATAGTGACCTGTGCATGAAGGCTTAGAATAAAACGACAGCGCTGACTTGTTTGCGAGAAGTCTTACGAACTGCAGCGACGAGGACCACTCCTACGCCCTTCCACCATACGAGCCCTAGGTAGAACGTCTTAAAACAAAAAAGACTCGGAAGGAAAACGCTACCCGCTCCGGGCATGACCCACGATGCACAAACACTTAGAAGATACAAACAAACACATTCCCCCACAAATCAAGGCTGGCGCTTATGTTCCCAGATAGATATAGTGAGGACTGCTTTCAATGTAATGACAAAGCCACCCTTTCCACCCCATTAAAACTCCCCAGTTATATGGCAAAGCGAGAACAATACATTTTGGTTCACTAGAAACGTGGGAGGCGACTCTTTCCAACGAGGTACTGGAAGACCAGCGCCCCCTGATCGACAGGGCCTGGACCGGGGCCCTGGAAAGAGGACTCCACCCAAGTTTCTCCCTTTAATCTCTTCCTCGAGCTCAATAAAGTTTTACTGACCTCATGAGAAATATTCGCGTTTAACCATCGTCGTAGTTAGAAGGAGGGGTGCATGATTTCTTTATTTTATCTTAGGAAGAAAGGGGAGGAAAAACGCACAACCCGACTGGGCACCGAACCCACCTCTTCTGGTTACATGTCGAACGCCTAGCCAATTTAGCTGTCTAGGCGACTTTGTTCTCTGCCACTTTCCGTGGTATTCATGTTTTGTACAAGGCTACGTCTAATCTCCCGGCAGACGCGAGAATTACCTCCGGGAAATTATCACGGCAGTTTCCATAAAAGCTGGCTGGCATAAAATTTGCTGAATAACATTACGTCCTAACATAACCTAACATAACATAACCTCACCGAACCTAGCGTAACCTAACCGAACGCATCATAACCTACCCAAATCCAGCCAAACTGCCACAAAACTGATCTAATCCAGCCCAACGACGCAGAACACAACCTATATTAAACGTAATTCAACCCATTCTACAAGTCCTGTGCGTCGATCTCTTGATATAGTAAAAACCAGAGAAAACAAAAGGTATTAAGAAAATCACGATGACCGCAAAATTCTCAAAGCTAAAAATAAAACATCGCAGTGTCGGACTCTAACCTGAGCCTTCTCGTTTAAAACCAAGTACTATAGTACCACATCGCTACAGGGGCAGCTGCAAACGCGGCTTTGTAGGGAATATTTATCCCGTAGAATCTCCGCGTAGCATGCTTAGCCAATGAGAGGCGACGGCCGTGAGAAATGTCTGACGGTAATTCTCACGGTTGCCGGGATAATAGACACTACCTTTGTACAACTGTATCTTACACTGTTGAGAGTGCAAGCCAGCGCCGCTGGCAACGAATATCTAAGCGCCGCAGTGACACTGGCGACGCATGTCAAAGATATCAAGACGAGTTCTAAATGTCGATAAAGCAGATGAACCGCTTCCAGCGTAGCAGTTTGCACCTGATCCTGTGGATTTTTCTATCCATTATTTACATGGACGAAACGTTTGCTAAGTATAATAGCGAAAACACACGCACTGAATAACCAATACAAAGTTATGTCGCAATCTTTCAAAGGAAGCAGTGACAAGTCGCTTCACCCCGATGCATATGCCCCGTCGAGCCGACGAAGTGGAAAAACCGAATCCATTCGAAAGAATATTTTGTTGATATTTGCGCCGCTGAATGGACTGTGAAGTAAGCAACTCTCGAAGAGCGAAAGTTTAACTCGTCCAGATATACCTTCGCCGATGAGGAAAGGCTAGCAACGTCGATCGGCCGGTTGAATGACCACGGTTTCGCGGTCAGTACACGCGACGTCTATGACACACGAAAAGGTCGCGTGCGGGCATGTACAAATCCTGTTCGTCATTTCGTTTTACGTTTTCGAATTTAGAAGCAGCAGATGGAGTTACCCGCCTGCGTTCCCTCTTATTAGTGCGATTGATGTATGCTCTAATTAAAACAAGTATCGAACCCTAAAAATTTGCATTTTACACCTTGAAATATAAATAAAAAACAGTTTGTTTCGTAACACACGCAATGTTGGTGTTTCAGAAATTTTAAATTGTTTTGCTTAATCTTTTGGCTTTTTGTTAGCAATACCTGCAACGATACGTACGGTTTTTGAACTACGCATATGGTTTATGTATACATTTCATAATTGGCATAAAGCTGGTATTAGAATGTGTTATTAACAACTGGTGAATGAATGTCTAGTTCGTAAACGTCTTTCTTTCTGTTGTGTTGTTGCTAGTCGTTTTTTTTTTTGTCACTCTCTAGTTCACTATTTTTTTTTCAGATAAGTACCCCTAATAAACAAATAAATTCCATCTTGTATAGTTTACTTTTAAATCAATTACTTGGGTAACGATGCTGCCATAAAAATTTCGGATACCTACATATTTTATTCATACAGAAGTTTAATACCAAATACGTGTGAATGTTCTGATCAAGACTCGCGGCCAGAACAAAAAAAAAGCAGGTCTGCAGGCAGTGGCACCGCTAAGGGGGGGGGGGGGGGGGAGGGGGGGGGGCCGAGGGGGCCCTGGGCCGCGGGTACCAGCCCCTCGGTGAGGGGGGAGGAGGTGCCACCTGTGCCCCTAGAATGTGTAATGCGGACATCGAAAACTGGAAGAGGACTGTAACGAGGCCACGGTTTTGGCCTGTTCGATTTGTGCCCCCACCAGCCTATTCAGATTTGCTTACTGGTATAATGGAAGAAAGCGAGGAGAATTTTGGCATCCAGGAATGTCGCGGGAGTCGAGGATGTGAGCGCAGGTGAACAAGGAACGACTCCTCCAAAGGGGGTGCCGTCGGTATGACTACGACGCTCGGAGGGGTGTAGCGAACGAGTTTGCTTTTCAATGGGGCTAACAGAGCCCCTTCATCACATCCAGGACCACTGTTAGGGCGGCAGACAAGAAGAGTAAGGGGGAGGCATCACAGCCAACGAGGCTCTGGTCATGTGTCCTCGGCGGCTTTCCACGTGGCTTTTTTTGTTTTGTTTTTGTTTTTTGCGCATATGAGATGATGTGTACGGGCGCATGGTAAATAGTGAAACGAAGCGCGAAGAAACAACGACAACACCAGGAGGAACAAACACAACAGGACGGAGCGCTGATTTGTTCCTCTGCATTGGTATTTGTTCCTCCTGGTTGTCGTTCTTTCTTCGCGCTTCGTTTCACCATGAACCCTCACCAACTTGCCCAGTTTGTTTTGTTACTCTGTATGTGTTTTTATTGTATGCGCTTGATAAGTTGCAATGCGTTTGAACATTTGATATTTTATTCGATGTGATGTTTGATACAATGTGTTTTGATTTTGCAATGTGCTTTGAAGTATGTTGCGCTTATGTTGTCTGCTGCGTGTACTGTCTGGTGTCAAAGGCCCAGTCAGGTGGCTTTCAGTGCCACCTCTCGCCTTGGCACCAAGACAGACCGCTATTGAAACATTATTTTGTCAATAAACAAACAAAGAAACAAACAAACAAATGTAGTTCAGTAAAATTGACAGCTGGGCTAGTTGGTTTAAATTCATCGTAAGTAGCGCTTGAAACGGGACACAGAAGAGAAGACACCGTCGTGTGTGTCTTCTCTTCTGTGTCCCGTTTCAAGCGCTACTTACGATGGATCAAACAAACAAACTTCATTGTAAATATTTAGCCTTTTCCGGTGGATTTGCGGTGACGCGTCGCACACCGCGTGCCCCGATCCACTTTTGATATTTTCAGAAGGAAATCAAGGTGAAAATGACCTGAAAAACAAAATGTGGGGAAGATTAAATCTTGAGAAAGCGGCAACCAAGAATTAAAACGAGATGAAAGTAAGAGTGAAACATGAAATGAAGGTTGATGCGGAGGGGCTAACTGTACAGATTAAGTCTGTGTTGGGAGGGGGGGGGGGCGGAAGCTGAGGGGGAGCAGCAGCTCAGGTGTCCAACAATGGATGAGACAGTTAAGCCGCCGCGATGTCCGTTGGTTGCACACGAGTCCTTGAATGGTGGCACTAACCAACCAATTCGCGATCGAAGCAATCGCGGAGGATCTGAAATCTGGTGTTGATAGCTCGTATGTATTAAGTCATTGACTTTCGTTCATTGTGCCCAGCGACGCAGTCAGTGCATGGAGATTGCACGGAGATGGCCTTATATGGAAGGGGCGTATCCCATGCAGCCCCATTCAATTAAGCTAAAAACCAACAACGGACGAGTAGCTTGTCGAGCAAACGACTGGTCCTTGGTTAATACTTTTGGTTGGAGAGGGTGATTTTATTTTCTCAGCTACTGGGAAAGGGTTGATTCATCTAGGAATCATCTTGAGCTGGCCGACTACACAACGACGTGAATGAAATAGTTGCCATTAATATATCGGGATGGCCACGACCGAGCGGCTGTGAGCCCGCGTGTGGCGCCGATACAGCTAGGCCTGTACGAATCTGATATTTTACTCAAGATTTCCTTCTTTATCGCTTCGTAACCTCCTTCGATTCGGATTTGCTCCATTGGCTGGTGGCTGCTTCACTGGTAAGCCCGAACCTCACATATTATACTAGGTTCATTTCCCCAGAACCAAATGTCAATTAACTTAGTTGCAAATGTGAGATGAAATATTTGTTATAGCGTACAAAAGGAAACGACGACATCGCCACCGACAAACATACACGCGATCAGCCATGCACTGGCCGTAGACGACACGATCATGTATGGCCACTCGTCTCTTTCTCCGTTAAATGTCCTCTTTCTATCTGCTCCCATTCTCAGTAACCAGATAACAATTGAAATAAACAGAGTCGACAATGGATCTATTTCAAAGGTACTGAAATTCTCACCTAGACAAATTTCCAGCATGCAGTTGCTGGCACAGAGGCTGCCTTTAGGGACAAACCCGTATAGGCGTCCTTTCTGAATTTCTGGGGCGGTCATTTGCTTTTCCATTGCAAACCACTTTTCCTGCACAATATTTTGAAATGTTTTTTTTAAGCCAGTCCGACTTTTGGTTAATTGCTGAGACAACTTCTATTTATCCCCCAGCTTTTTCCACCAGGCTCCGCCTGTAGTCCTTCAAGCTTGATTTGTTTAAGGTGTGTTCCTAGACACACGAAAATTTATCTGTATGAAGCGACTATTTGTCGTGCATGTGTTGCATTTAAACAGCGCTATCGTTGCTGGCCACCCTCCTCCAAGCCCGCGTGACGTCTGCACGATTTAGTCGGCACAACGGGCTGCAAAGCTTTCCGAATGCCTCTGGCGACCACCTTAGTGTCGTTACCTGACAAGGCCTGCGACTTTCTCTTACACGTCAGGTGCTCTTGCAAGCACCCATTCGCTTGGTATACCGACCGCACAATGTGTTACTCTCCCGCTGCCGCGTATCAGCCTTCATTTTTTCCCTACCTCACTCTGGTTTGGGGCATTACACCCTGTGCTGCCGCAAGTATCTCTGGGCCACTTCTTGGCTGCTACCGGTGTTTTCGTGCACACGAGCGGCACACTACGGTGCTGTTTACTGATAGGATTTTTATACATGCCTAATTCACTGAAAAAGTAGGTGTTCGGGTATTCGTGATTTGCACCCCAGTCGGCGTATGGGGTTCTCTAAACCAAGCTCGTGTAGCTGTTGCACAAATAACACACGGCTTCTTATTTTGTTGCTTACTTTCCTGATATATTGCCTGTTGTTTATAAATAACTACATATCATCAATTATCCTGTGACTTCGATCATTTCGCATCGCATGTTTTATATTATGCATGCTTGCATTGACAATTTGTAGCCCATGCATGCAGTATCAGTGAAAAGTTTTCTTTTTACATTGGTACCTAAATGAAAGGTACAAAATTGTACAAAAGGTACAAAAGGTACAATCTCCAGTCGCAAGTGTAAACGAGCCTTAATATGGTGACGATGGAAGACATTAATATATTTAATAATAACAATAAATGTTTCGTATATGTTAGGGGGTGACAAATTTTCTGGGTCCCGGGTGCAAGTTTACGCAGCAACGCCACTTCTGCAGGTACTATCGAAAGCGTGTTAAGAGGAAACTGAACTTTAACAACAGCAAGCTTGATCGCATCGACTTACAGTGGTGAACGCACGATATGTTGAGCTTAACCTGAATGGAATGTATATGGTAGGACTTTTTAGGCGATTTTTTTTTTGCTATAATGGCAGGAGGATACGCGAGGACCGCGGGCTATTCATTAGCGTCTACAGACCAATCAACTTATAGTACCAGGGTATTATATTATCTCCAAGGATCTCTCTCTCTCTCTCTCTCTCTCTCTCTCTCTCTCTCTCTCTCTCTCTCTCTCTCTCTCTCTCTCTCTCTCTCTCTCTCTCTCTCTCTCTCTCTCTCTCTCTCTCTCTCTCTCTCTACCACACGTCAAACTCACTGACGCACTCACTCACTGATACGTTCACTCACTCACACACTCACTCACTGATATTACTCTCCGACACACTCACTCACTCGCACTCCCTCACTGACGCACATACTCACTAGCCCACACATTGACTCACTCAATGACAATCACTCACACACTCACTCCATGACAATCCCTCACTCAATGACACCAATCAACTTAAATGACCAGAGCATTATTTTATCTCCAAGGATTTTTATTTCTCTCTCACTCACTGACTCACAGACACACGTCTAACTGACACATTCACTCACTGACACTCACTCACTGATATCACTCTCTGATGCACTCAATCACTGATATCACTCTCTGATGCACTCACTCACTGATATCACTCTCTGACACACTCACTCAATCGCATTCCCTCACTGACACACACTTTCGTTCACTCAATGACAATCACTTACTCAATGACAATCACTCACTCACTCACTCACTCACTCACTCACTCACTCACTCACTCACTCACTCACTCACTCACTCACTCACTCACTCACTCACTCACTCACCTGCACAATGTGGGCGTGCGCGCGAATTCTTTACGCACCAAACTAACGCGAACGTCAACTCGCGGAATGGTTACGAGGGCTACGCAGCGTACCTTAATTAAAACGATGACAATCACAGCTCACCCAATACACGAAACCCCGGCGGCATCAGCGCCTGCATTCCGTTACCCAACTCGAAAAGCGCGTGTAGCGTCCGTCACCAGTCAACAGACGAGAATGCGAGCAATGTTCGGACGGCTCAACTACTACGGGACGCAAGATTGATTGATTATTCTTTATTTTGAGACAGGGTGACTGAAGTTCTCGTCAAGGCTGCTGAAAGAGGGGGAAATAGGTTAAAACCTCGTTTATATATACGTACATCTTCCGCCTCCTTTTCCTTTTCGCAAAAGGCCCTGCGCCGACAAATAAACAATGGGACACCGCGCGTGTCAAGCACGCGCTGAGCGTCATTTCCGGCTGGATTAGGTCGGTATGACATTTAGCGGTGAACCGCTTTCTCTGCCGGTTAAACAGACGGGGCGCCTTTCTACGCTGCCCCCTAACAGCTTATTTGAAAACAACGAACATTTCTCGTTTTAAGTACAGAGCACTTTAGGGACTCGCCATGTCGTCGTAGCTCGCTAGCTGGACCCAAGTAGAGCCACAGTCCCACAGAGGCTTCCAAAGCCAAGCGGTGTATATAGTCATAAGCCTTCGAAACTCGTCAACCGCTGGCACTTGTCATACATATTCCCGTTGTTTAGCGCAAAGAAAACTGCAGGTACATTTGGGGCAAAATATACGTAATTAACCGACAGAGCCCGAGTTCATTTAGTTGGGAGAGAGAGAGAGAGAGAGAGAGAGAGAGAGAGAGAGAGAGAGAGAGAGAGAGAGAGAGAGAGAGAGAGAGAGAGAGAGAGAGAGAGAGAGAGAGAGAGAGAGAGAGAGAGAGACCTTTATTAGATGAAAGCAGAGAGTTTTGCTGGCATGTTCCCGCCTACATGCTACTCTCCGGGGATCGGGAGAAGGGAGTACAGGCCCTAAAAGAAGTAGGGCAGAAGAAAGGGGGGAAAAGAAGAGGTCAAAAGAAAAAGGTAACACGAAGCTTTTCGTGGTGAGGCAAAAGTCCACACGATCTCACACCTGAAGTTCTAAATTGTCTCTGCGATGCCGATTCCGTGTAAATAGTCAAATAAGGCAACCAACACTTTTTTCTGGGACGATGGAGAGGGCCAGAGTCCAAGGAGACCTTTCAAAGATATAGATGCGTTGTTGAGACACTCAATATTTTCTGCGAGGTGATCTCTTTCTTGAATGTATGCCGGACACTCTAGAAGGACGTGCTCTACTGTTTCGGGCAATCCACAATTATCGCAATAGGGATTTGACGTTAGACCGAGGCGATAGCGGTAAGCGTTCGTGAGCGCTGCGTTGAGACGCAACCGGTGGTAAAGAGTTTCAAGCTTACGTGGAATCCGCTCTGGTAGCCTCATTCTGAGTCCAGGGTCTATATAGTGCAGGAAAGGGTGCCGAGCTTCAGGACAAGACCAGAGGCGGTTTCGCTCCTCTAAGGCAAGCTCCCTCGCTAGCGCTGCGGCCTCGTGTTTTGTGAAAAAAATATTTCTTACATTTCGCAGCTGTACGCCTCTGCGAGCTGCCTCATCCGCTTTCTCGTCGCCGAGAATGCCCCAATGTGCAGGCATCCATTGTAGGGTCACTCGGTCACCGGCGTTGTCGGCGAGATGGTGCAGGTACGTGACGTCACGGGATACATGCTCGTGAAGGTTGAAGCAGCTGGCACGCCGTAAGGTTTGCAACGCCGCCTTCCAGTCCGTGAATATGCCCATTCTGCTGGTGGCTGACGAATAATGTAGCGCAGGGCTTGTTTAAGTGCATGGAGCTCGGCAGACGTGGATGAGGTTGTTCGTTCCAGGCGGTAGGACAAGACTTTGCCGGTCGACGAAATGAAGACGCCGGAAGAGCTACCGTGAGGCGTAGTTGAGCCGCCAGTAAAAATGTTGGCCATATGTGAATATCGGGCATTGATGCGGGCAAGCGCGAGTTGTAGGAGGCAAAAATGTGGCAGAGTTTTCTTGGAGTTGAGGCCAGGTATGCTAATGTTTATGCACACGGTTGAGAGTCCAGGGAGGGAAATCAGACGGCATGGTTTGTCGCGCTTGAGGGGGTCCAGAAATGTTTGTATATTTTATCGTTTCTGCGAAGCTGGCATTTTCGTTG
Source organism: Haemaphysalis longicornis (assembly GCF_048455015.1). NCBI lineage: Eukaryota > Metazoa > Arthropoda > Arachnida > Ixodida > Ixodidae > Haemaphysalis > Haemaphysalis longicornis. The sequence goes on from NW_027526225.1 coordinate 105,665,762, forward strand.
CGCTGTACATTAGGGGCCAAGCAATTGTTTTGTGAATGCAACCGATGGCTCAGGTACATTCGAACTGTTTCCTGCAGCCGGAGAACATCCAAGGGCAAGCAACCATGTACCAGTGCACGAAGTGCCCTTAGTTAGACCAAGACAGGCGCGCAGACAATTATTTCTTGCTCCGTCAAGTTGCTTTTTGCTTGAAGTCATGCTAGTTTGGTTGGTTTTACGATAGTAAGCGAAAAAAAGTGGCAGTGCAACGCCGTCAATTGCCTCATGCTCGGTCCGCACGACGGACACAGAGGTGGGCGAAGAAACGGCCATCGACCTGGCGATGACAGCTTCTCCAAAAATTAAATTCATTGTTAGCGACTCTAAGTCCGCTATTTTAAATTATTAGAGAGGGCGAATTTCAGCCGAAGCGTCCTAAATCCTACAATCCCGATCCTATGACGAGCGGAACGGGAAGATATACTTGATATGGGCACCGGCCCACTCGGGCCTGGCCGGAAACGAGTGTGCGCACGATGCGGCTCGAGGCTTTACCGACCGAGCTGGCGTCGACACTTCTGACCCAGACACTCACTGGCTCCGCTGAACGGGCAGAGACAGGCTTGTGTCTTACAGGGAGCTGACTATTCATTACCGGCTTGAACGAGCCCGCTACCCCCCCGCTCATCCATCCCTCAGTAAAAGGCAATCTGTGGTTTGGCGGCTTCTTCAGACGAACTCGTACCCGAACCCCGTCGCGTATAGTCATTGTTATCCTGGACAGTTTTCAGATAAATGTCGGAGACGCAAGGAACAGGCCGATCTTGCACATATATTATGGGCATGTCCTCAGGCGACTCCTCAGAGCCGCAAAATTAGCAGTAATGAGCAGTAGGAGACCGTACTGCTCAGCTCAGATCCGGCGGATCAAGTCTGGGCCATCCAGTTAGCCGAAGACGCTGCTAGGACCCAAGGGCTCCTGGCCGACGCCTACGGTGCAGGTCTAGCTCTCCTCCACAAACTGGACAAATAAAAGTTATTTCTCTCTCTCTGCAACGCCGGCACGTGCGGAGGGAAAGCAAGCACAAAAAGAACAGAACTCCCACTGGCGCAGTTTCAGGCAGGGGGCGCGCGAGCACTACGAAGGCGGGAAAATTGAATTGCATTGGGTGGTAGCCATGAGCGGATAACGGCGCTGCAGCCCATTATAGGGAATCACTGCTCTGCACTTCCGACAGCTTTCACATTGAGTGGAACGGCTTTAATTTTCTCCAGTTCACAAGCTAAAGATCATTGGCCTATTGCCAAACTATTTCGAAACTTGACGAAAATATGGTTATTTACTAGTTATAGCTGTATAAGATACCGCTTACTGTACATAAAAGGGACGTGGAAGCCATTGCGAGCAATTTCGTTGACTTCAAGGTGGCGATTTGGGCACAGTGATTTAGAAAATTAAATTTGCCTCAAATTGAGGCACAAAACGTTACTGCTAATTTCGCGCTTTTTGCGAGTATAACGGAATCCCCTGACAGCTGCTTTGAAATATCAGTGCATTTTGGGTCTCCAAGTTAGAGATCACTGGCCTGTTCACAAGCTACTTGGAAACTTGATGAAAATGTAGTTATTTAATAATCTTAAGCAAGTAAGGTACCGCTTACTGTACATGAAGGCGAGGTGAATGTCCCTGTCAGTCATATTGGTGATTCCGAGCGGACAGAATTGATTCACCACAATTATTTAGAAAATATGATTTGCGTAACATTCACGCACAAAATCTATTTACTAATTTTTCCTTTTTTCGCTAATATAGCGGAAGTAAAATCACTATGGTCTTTGACATCTGGGACGAGACGTTCAGAGCGGCTGATAAAACAAACACGTTCCTTAGTGCGAGCCCTGTATACCCTTTAGACCTTGTGTTCAAAGAGGCGGTGTGCGTTCTTGAAGGAGGAAATACCGAGTCGTGGCTCGAAAAGTCCCGTCTTTACAATAAAGTGCTACTAACGAACTTTCAAGGGTGAATGTCGCCCTACGGGGCGTGAGAACCGCTTTTGTGTACCATGCTCGCACCTACGATCTCGGAAAAGGGGTCAACTTGTTTTGGCGTGGGTTCATTCCCCCTCGTGTTTGCAAACAGGTCATCGCCTCGGAAAATTCCAAGATAGCGTGCGAAGTCTACAAATGTCCCGGAAGACGTCTTTTCCTTGCCTCGAACATCGACCGCGACAACATTCGCGATATTAGTCCGTTTTCCGTGTAAATTGACGCCTGAAAATACCACCCGGCTTCCAATTACATTAGGTTAGAAAAAACCGGGGGAACAATAACACAACGTTGGCGCAAACAGGAATGTCTTTTTTTTTTATGCGCAGTGAGTCCCAGTCATAGCCAATGCTGATTCCGTTGTAGGTATCTTCGTGTATCGCACTGGGAGCGTCTAAGGCTAGGCACGAACTCTTTCGAGCCTTCGTGTCAGGGTCACTAAAAATACTTTGGTGAATCGAAAGCCTGGCGATGCTTATTGGCAACTTCTTCAGTGCTACATCGTATTTGCGCCTCTTTTAAAAAATGACAATTAATGACACGTGATTACAAGAAATATCAAAAGATGAATACATGTCTCTACTCAAATTCACTTCTTTGCAAGTACGGGTGGAATTAAGATCAAGATGAATTGAGGGGGGATAAGATAGATTAAGGTCGATTAAGATGTACAGAAGGCGGCAAAACAGCGTGGCTACTTTGCTGACGGGTGAACGTGTATTTAAAAAGTATCCGTCAGAATAGTCTGCAAAGCTTTCGCATTCAAAGCGTGGTCCCCGAGGAATAGTTTTCAAGGTTATCCTTCCGGTGACGACGAAGTATAAAAATCACGAGAAAACGACAAGCCGGAGAGCCCCGCATACAAAAAAAAACAAAAAAAAACTACGAACTAAGTTCCTTCTGAGGGCCAAGTGACAACTTTAACCGTGCATTTGCACCAACCTCGGTAATCTGTTAAAATCTAGCAAAACTCAACAGTGCACAGCATTGCTCCCAAAAAAATGCTCAAACTTCTACTGGCTCGAAACTAGCTGTGCGCATGCGCGAATTTCCTCGTGGGGAAGGGGGGGGGGATAACGAACACCTTTAGTCTATATATAAGTTCACCGACAGGAAACTAGGAACACATTTCGGCTACGAATGATGCCTTCCGCACCTGCAAATGCGTAAGGAATTATGCGCATACATATTATTGCCAATGACATACAGGAGGTCCAAGGACGCCTCCAAGAATTAATGTTTGGACGTTCAGCTAATTCAATACATATTCGGACGCAGACACTTTTTCATCTTCGAGGACCTTGCAGTATAGGCTCGGTAAACAGCAGCTTTGATTAACGACGTATACAAATAAATGCATCCCTTGTTATCACGCGGTATTATTTTATTATGACACGTTTGTACGACTACGAGCGCGAAAAACTTAAGTACAATGTTTCAGAGAAGTGTTCCTACTAGGACAATGGAAAAATATTAGATGTTAGGCATTTTGAGATTGATTATGCTGGAAAACAGCTGTTTTGGAACACACTCCTTTTTCAAATATTTCGTTGAACGTTGAAGTCGACTTGCAGAAAAAAGTTTGGATTTCTTGTACAAATAGTCGATGAATTGGTAGCGCAGAAAGCTATGACAGTTAAGAAGGACCGATTGTTTGTAGGTTTAAACGCGCCGATGCAACGCAGGCGATGAGGCGCGCTGTAGTGGAGGGCTCCGGATTAATTTTGACCACCTGGAGAATCTTAAGCGTGCGCCAAAATCTCGAACACAGGGGGGTTTTCGCTTTTCTCCAAAATCAGAAAATCGGCCACCGCGGTCGGGAATCGAACCCGCGTACTCGTGCTCAGCAGCACAACCGGCATCGTTTTCTAAATCACTAGAGTCGAAATAAATCCGCGTGCACGTGTGTCTTTCTTAGAAATGACAGAGAAATAACATTTCCTCATGCCTTCCACCTAATTTTTGTCACCTGAATGTCATTCGCTAAATAGCCGACGTGGACATCCATCTTCACGGAGAGGAGTGGCTCATAATCTTTTTCAACGTTTCTGATGATTTTCTCGTGAGAAGAATGGATCACTTCAAGCCCTTGTATGTATGAAGTTGAATCTATGATACATTACACAACAAATACACGTCCTTCCTTTGCGCAATGCCTTTTTTGGCCGCGTCAAACACGTGTTCCTTCCGCCTGCTGTTGACAGCCACAAATGGACTCCTCCTATACGCCTCGAGCGCGGCCTGTAGGGGCGCCACTGAAATCCCCCTAGCGGCCCGTTTCGAAAGCAGGCGCGGGAGTCCCCGGCCCGCTCCCCGCTGTCGCCGTTGCTTTTGGGGCTCGTTCAAGTCAGCGATTTACCGTTCGTCCGCGTTCGAAATACCGAATAACGTGGAGCAGGCACTCTGCTTGCAAGCGTGCTGTGTTCACGAGAGTATAAACGTTTATGACACAATCTTAATGAGATCTATATGAGCGCCGGGCGTGTGTCACATGCCGGCGTCCCGAAGCCAGCATTTGCATGCAGCTGATTGCAATTCCGCTGACCTGAAATTTAGTGGCAGTGTCTCCGTAAGCAGTGTTTCCTCCGATGGTCATGTTCCGGCCATACACACTATGATGTAAATCGACTTTGGGCACTTACAAAATCCAGCGAAGCACTCATACCTGACAGCACGCAAGTTACGCCTGCCAATATCACATATCAGATATTGATCAGTACCATGAACAAGCCAATACGGCATAAATTTCACAAACATTGTACCAAAGAAGTACGATGGCTAATGCAAAATTACACTCCGGGGTCAGCACACGACGACAAATTTAATGCTTGGTCGTCTTGTCCCGAGGTGAGCGCTCGCAAAGATTCATCTGTTACATTTATCCTCCACGAGAAGCGCGAAGATGGGGTTATAGAGTAATCCGCGTCCGTCACCAAACTCTTCTTCGAAACATCGTCATATGACACAGGACTACAGAATCTAGCATAAACCGAAATCAGAGACCCTTATCAGATAGGACACTCTTCCAACGAGCCCGTGTGTACGAGATTTCGGCGCACGTTAAGGATCTCCAGGTGGTCAAAATTAATCCGGAGCCCTCCACTACGGCGTGCCTCATCGTCTCTGTTGCGTCGGCGCGTTAAACCCTGCAATCAATCAATCAACTCTTCCAATGACACCTCGTATCGCTTGTGAACTGCCTACCCTGTATTCTTCAAAAAATGCGTCCGCCGCGCGTGCTCAGCCGTTCGTTGAAGGCGAAAAACAAACGAAAAGGGAACACGCAGCTTGTGTGTGTGATTACTAAAACGTTCATTCGTTGATTTCGCTCCGCATTTGTAAACAACGATAGTCGAGCGTCCTCCTCCTCACCCCCCCCCCCCTCCAATGTCTAGCGAAATATCAGTGCATTTCGCATCTGGTTGGTCTAGTGAATACTACCTTGCTCAAACAAACGTCTTTAGCATTTCAGAAGCTGCACTCGGTTTTTTTTATTCCCGTACGACTATTCTATTTATTCCTGACTTGCAGACCATTCATTTTCCCGTGGTTTCATTAGCATATACCTCGGTTCTTACTATAAGTCATGAGTGGGCACATATCTGGCGATGCACAGCCTTTGAGTGTACTTAACATTTTCGCGTGTCTTATATTCCCATAAAAGGTACAAGTTTTTGTCAGGTATCGGGTTATCACATCCCCGAAACATTTTTCTACGACGTACATATTCGAAGCAAAGCCGCATTTGTTGTCTGCGCTGCAAAACGAACCAACCTCTTACAGTGCAAATATCAGGTGTAAACGAGGCGACAATAAATAGAATTCACTTGTGCTGACGTGTTCGAAGGTGACAGCGGTGATATGCTGCTGCCGTCGCCCACGCCCGCAAGAGCGGCCAAGAAGCACGCAGAACCGCCTCCCCGGGTAACTCTTGTTGGCGTTAGAGCGCTCTACCAAGACGCGGCTGTTTTTTTTAAGTGCCCTAAACGTGCAGTCAACTTACAGACGTCACCATAACAAGTTGTTTAGTGCGCGGAAAGGCAAAGAGAAGCGAAAGAGAACCAAAACACTGCATCACCACCTATCAGCCACGCAGCGCTAATCCCGCAAACGCCGCGGAGAAGCGGCGGCAGGCGGCGCAGCGATCGCGAATCTCGAGGCGTATACGGCCCCTTCGCGACGACCTGCGTTACAGCTGCGCCCATCGCGACGAAGCAGCAGCCTGTCCCCGCAACGCTTTTCAGCGCGCGTGCGCAACATTTCTTCGTTGTGTTTCCTTTTGTGCTTTTGTTCTGCTAAGAGTAGAGCCATGCGTTTCTTTGTGGCTCTTTCTTGGAATAAACCGCCGAGCCACGTGCCGGCCCGGAGCGAGAAAATAGGACCTGATGAATCTACGATTGCTGTGGCACGAGTTGTTACTTCTTGCCTGTACACGTCAGTGGCATCCCGGTTACGCCATAACGTATACCGCGCTGGTTAACGTTGAAGGGACTCTGCAACGCTTCTGATAAACGGTTTCACTTTTTCCTTTACGTCTGGAAGCATTGTCAAATCTATAGCCGTCGCCAGCACGGAGCGGCACTGCATGATTTGCTCATCGCAGCAGAACTACCCGCCTTCCGTTTCTGTATTGCTTTGTGGCTTTTCTCTAAAGTGACTATCGAATGCGTTTATTGCTGCAAAAGAAAGGATGCGGCAAACAGACGCTACATGGCTGTAGTGAGGTAATTCGAGCGCTCAAACAACGCCAAGATTCGGGAAAGAGCGAAAAATCTTTTTTCAAGATTTCCAAGTTGTCTGATGGACTTAGAGCAGTAATTTTTCGCTGAGGAACTTAGGGGCCCAATATTCTAAGTTTTGCATCTGTTTATATGCTACGTTATGAAAGTATTTAAAATTCCGAAAGAAAAAACGCGTTGCAGGGCCCGTTTAACACTGTTCTTTACTGACGTAGTTTAGCCTTTGATTACACGAGATCGCTTTTCATCATACCCGCCTCGCTTTGAATAAATGCGATCCTTTAGGGATGAGTGCGACACGCTGGGGATCGTACAGTAACTCAAGAAAAACGGCCTTAAAGTTCGCTTTAAGTGGCTCCATTCACACGTATGGGTGCAAGGGAACGAAGCCGCTGAGAAGTTGACGCGAGAAGCGCTTTCATATTACCGCTTGTTGAAAGTGGTTCCACACGAACGGCGCAATTTGCGTCTTTTCGGCGCGTACGTTTCCAGCCATCCGTCGTCAAAGGAATGAAAAGGACAGAGGCGGCACTTCTGTACCTCATCCGGACGAATTCAGCGCGAACTCCGGCCATGGCTTTACAAACTGAAGCTCAACTCATCACCCGTGTGTCCAACGTGTGGTGAGCAAGGTGACATTAGACATTTTTTTTTTCATAAACTGTCAGGAACCTGTCAGGAAGCAGACAGTTTTGTTTAACAACTTCGCAAGAGAGGCCGCCCCGCATACCCATTTGAAGGACGTTCTTTTCCGAAATGGACACGGGATCACTAGGCGAGACGTCTTGTGCCCAGTCGTCCAGTTTTTGAAGGACGCAAACCTATGTCACTCGTGGTTATTGGTCGAAGATTGTTGTGTGGAGCTAGTGCGGGGTTTTTACCGACCTGTTGGCTAACAACTCGCTCACTAACTCGCAGGCGATGAGTGAGATTCCGGGAAAATAACGGAGATTGTTACGATACGGAGGAGTGTGAACGTGTTCTCTGTCACGCATTCACATGTTACCAAGTGCTAAGAAGAGCATGGGTTTATAAATAATTATTGCCATTGGTGATGAGGCCTGTTTGAAAAGTCCGCTTTTATAGCTAGTACACGATTTCGTGACTAACAGACACTCTTCCGACCAGGACGCGAATGTCCGGCGAAGCTGTTCGGTGCTCGACTAAACAGGGGCTAGGCAAGAAGAACCTCCAAATAAAATTTCTTGGTTTGTTTCAACCTTTCGTCCTTAACGGAATCCATTAGCTTCTTTCGCAGTAATGTCACTACCCGTCACGCTATCACTGATGACGTCACTCCTGCTGTGACGTAAGTTCCGGTTATGGCGTCAAGACTCTCGTTAAGGAGTTCGCATCGACGTCCTAGGCCTTAATGAGAAGTTTCAGTGAACTTGAAACGTTGTTGCTGTGGCCTCTTTGCCCGCCGTACTCCATCTCGTCACGTGACAGTCGGTGCCGTGCACAGTCGACTCCCGTACATACGAAGTCCGTTAGGACCGCAGAAAGCTTCGAATTAGCCGAACTGCCAACTAAGCAAAGAGCACAATAACAGCACTGTTATTAGTCCGCAACGCGTCTCCCTTCTTGAAATCACTCAGAATCTCCACTTCCACCGCCACGTCGAGTGTGCGACACTGTTTGCCCTGGTAGTTCCGACGTATGGTTTAAAGGGGCCATGAAGACAAAATGCAAGTTTGGTTCATTCAAAAGATTGCCTCGTTAGAATAACACTGACAGCACTTTTAACGTAAACTTCGCTCAAATAAGCTATATAATTAGGAAAACAAGGCATGGCCATGCGACCCACTAGCTCATTTCCCGCAACAGAACCTATGATGTCATACCAGCCAGCTCTGCGATTGGCGGAGGCCGGCAAAAGCAGACGCAAATTAGGCAGAGCTTATACGCTTACCGATTTAGGGCACATTCTTTTTATATCAGTAAGAATGGTAGGACAAACAGTGGAAGTTACGAAAGCATACGTAAACATAGAATTACCGATGCGTACTGGTGTTGGTAGTGCGCGTACTATGCTAACTTTAGCTGCACAGCACTGCGGGGCTTTGGGGTTGTCTCAGACGGCACTGGACGACTGACGCAAGCGACGGTGTCTTACGTGACTATGTTTGCCGAGCGAGCACCGTTTCCCGAATCGATTATTTTCTCCCTGAACAAAAGCAAGCAAGGTCTAAATACAGTCAAAAACAAACCAAAGGCAGAAAACAGCTTGCCGCGGTGTTGTGGCGCCATCCAGGCTGACTAACAGTAAACAAGTTTCCACTCCACACCAAGTTCAGCTGAAAGACATGTTTTTATGATGTCATTGCAAATGACGTTCAAACACACGTTTGGCGCGAGAATCAAAATTTCAGCTTAAATTGGTTAATTTCTCAGTGACTAAAGCATCTTTTGCTTCCAGACAAGCGCTGGTACTCTATAAAACACGAAATTTTTCAAATAAAACAAACTTCATTTTGTCTTCATGGCCCCTTTAAGGGCACAGGATAAGCCCTTACTCCCCGTGCATTTTTGGCCATGTTTGGCCCCTTTTAGCCACGTGATGATGGTGTTGCGCCCAGGGTTTATTTCGTAGTTTATCGTAATCTTGGCTCTTGCGACGCTACCATCATTGAATGAAAGAACAGCATGTAATGTTGCAATCTTGAGAGTGTGAAGCCCAACAAAGTCTTTTTTTTTTTTTTGGCGCGGGGCTCCAAAGCACAAATGTGGAAAAAACGTGCACAGCGTTTTTGGAATTCCTTGGCTGAAAAAGTCTGCTATGCAGTGGTTGCCAAACAATTTCTTACAGCTGATTCCAGACTAGTGTTTTGATCTGGAGGTGGGAATTTCTTGATGGAAAAAAATGACAAACATGGAGCACATTCTAAAATGGGACGTGGCCACTTACTACTTGCCTGCGGGGAAACTGTTTTAGAGCCATAAATACAACCTCGTAAGATAAGTGTAATTATGTAACATGTGCATAAGGAGGTCAGCTTCCCTAACTGCGAAGAAAAAAATTACCAGTAGCTTATCTCGGCTATGCCAGGATATACGTAGCGTGAACTAATGTTCAGGTGGTTATTCTTAATTTTCTTGGTTCTCTACGATTAGCTTGATTATCATGCTTACTGCTGCTTCAGTGACACACACACGGTATACGAATTATGTGACACATGTATATTTTATCAAGCATCTCCGGCACAGCGTCACCAATCTCCCCACGCTAAGCAGGTTCCACAGGCTCACGCCGGTGTTGCTGCGACGCACGAGCCATCGGTTCAACACCCGGCCACCCCTCACCAAGTGGACCGGGCTGCCACGTGCGGAACGGAGGTCGGCGAAGACGCTGGACGCGTGGGGTGTGTGAGAGACGCCGGGCAGCGAGCAACGTTGTGTGCTCCGTGTGACGTCACTGCTCCTCGCGCATGCGCAGCACGGCTCTCCAGGAGCCACGCGAAACTGCTCAACCTCGCCCAATGTATAGCTCATGCTACAAAAAAGTCACCTTTTTTTTAAAAAACTTCGTCTTACCCTGTGCCCTGAATTCGAAGCCTGAAACATAGACCACACAGACTGCTCACACAAAGCTGTGCGCAGCAACAAAGAAAAGGTCGAGGACCTCAGAAGAGAGAGATGCACACGCTGGCGGGAGGCTCAACTTGCCTGCCGCGCTATTGATTGCGCGCTGCATTAGCTGCGTTCGCGCTGACGTCAGTACCGAGCAAGGCGCTGTTTTTGTGCCCAAAAACGTTAACTTTTATCGAGAAAAATGGTCAACTCGATGCTTCTAATTCAAACCAACTTCTAATTAACCGATGTAATGGATTTTAGCTTCGAATTATCGAGCGATTTCGTCCATTGGATTGCATGTAGAATTGCCAGGGCCAGCACAAAACTTCAAATTAACCGAAAATTCCAATAGGGCGACTTCGAATTATCAAAAACCGACTGCATGTAACGCGCGCGCATGCAGAGACATGAAGTTTGTGTCATCATTTCTTGTCGTAAGTTTGCTGCCGCACTAAAGTTAAATCATTATTCAGCTGCGGCGATTCAAAACTCCGTAACAGCAGCTACGTGACGCCAGCCATAGGCCTCCGCTGACTCTGACAAGAACAAAAAAATTGAGCTTTCTTCATCTGCGAGTAAACAGATTCGTAATTGTTCTGAAGACGTAAAGCGGCCGCCGCTCAGTTCCTAGAATAACATTTATTTCGCTTTTATTGCAGGCAGATAACGTTAAAAGCCCGTCAGTAAACAACACAATATTCTAAACCATGCGCCTTTTAATTTTTTTTCACTGCTTTTATACAATCTAATTGCCTGCATTTTGTATAATTTATTTGCACACTCGCGCACGGCTATGGCAAAGAAAAACTTGGTAATTTATAGCGAAGTTACATTTGGGCAGCGGATGTAGCGCTCCAGCCTTAAACGCAATATACACACACGCACACATGCACGCACGCACTACATCCGAGCTTCTTTTTTCTTAGGCTGCTAAGATTAGAACACGGATACATTTAAACATGCGCCTTTCTGACAGGCCACCGATATGTGACGTCATCATGACTGAGCACTCTTTTACTCGGTCTTTTACAGCCCTTCACTCATGACCCAGTAGCCCTCATCCGGGTACTTGATAAAATCACGTATACACCACCGATATTCCACCACTAGATCTTTTTCTTGCCCCTGCAGTATCGTTTCGCATCAAAACACTCCGAGGTAAATAAGTACGTGAATAAGCACCCGTTAAATTACAGTTTACTACAAGGTAGCCATCAGGGCAATGCAACATTATATATATATATATATATATATATATATATATATATATATATATATATATATATATATATATATATATATATATATATATATATATATATATATATATATATAGGGTTAGGAAATGAGGGGCTCGTTAGGAAATACAGAAAGAAATGCCGGCAGTCTACAACGCCAAAGAAGGCATAGGGGAGTGGTTAGACTGTTTTTCTACCGTTAGTGACGTTACATTATTATTAATTTTTATTAATTACGTGAGAAAGAAAGAAAGAAAAACACGCGCCCAGAGTGGGGACCGAACCCACGCCTTTCGATTAGATCTCGAATGCCTTACCAATTCGGCTATCTGGGCGACTGTGTTCTGCTTCACTTTCTGGGGTATTTATATTTACTACAACTGTATCTGACGCTTGAGGGTGGTAGCCAGCGCCACTCAGACTACACGGGGAGAAGGGGACCTTCTTTTTCAACCCCCGGGGCGTGACGCGAACGTCTACAGCCTGTCATGAGCGGTCAACTGGCGGGAAACCCTCTTATGCTACCTTGGCATCAAGGCTGTCAGAACCGAGGCCCTCGCTAAGCTTTCGCGCGATAATAGGGTTTGGAAATGAGGGGCTCGTTAGGAAATACAGAAAGAAATGCCGGCAGTCTACAACGCCATAGAAGGCATAGGGGAAGCTCTTTCTTTCTTTCTCACGTAATTAATAAAAATTAATAATAATGTAACGTCACTAACGGTAGAAAAATAGTCTAAGCTTCCCCTATGCCTTCTTTGGCGTTGTAGACTGCCGGCATTTCTTTCTATATATATATATATATATATATATATATATATCAGGGTGTCGAACCGGAACCGAACCGAACCGAAAACCGGAACCGAACCGGTATTTTTGCCGGAACTGAACCCGAACCCGAACCATTATTTTTTGAGCCGGCTGAACCCGAACCGGAACTGAACCGAAAAAAGAAATAACGGTTTCCGGTTCTCGACAAAACGGTTCGACCATCCCGTTATTGATAACGGGTGGTAAGTGTCATTAGGGGCTTCTTTCTTTCACGCGCCATCAACTTCGCAATCTCTCGCTCACTTTTACCCGTTCAATGAATCAAAACGCTCCGAACACGCTCATCACGGTCACAACATGGTGACAATTTGATTACTTGATTGATTGTGAGGTTTGTTAATGCGCCGACGCAAGGCAGGCGATGAGGCGCACCGCAGTGGAGGGCTCAGGATTAATTTTGACCACTTGGGGATCTTTAATGTGCGCTGAAATCTCGTACACACGGGCGTTTTCGCTTTTCGCCTCCATCAGAAAAGCGGCCGCCGCGGCCGGAAATCGAACCCGCGTCTTTCGGCTCAGCAGCACAACGCCATAGCCACAACATGGTGAAACGACTGCACACCAGTATAGCTATTAAGGCTTCTAATTGCAATGGTATGTTGCTGATGGTCGAGCAAGCAGGGTGCAAGGCTGGGAAGAAGAAATGTCAAACGATGTTTGAAGCACGGAATTCACCCTTCCCGCGGTCGCCGGTGCGCCTGTCACCACGCCCCCACAAGGGGCCTTAAAAGGCTCAATAAAACGTTTGTCGCTCTCTCTCTCCCTCATTGGGACAGTGCAAGTGCAATCAGTCCACGAGATTGTTGCACTGTGTACCAGCCAAGGTTCAAGCCCTACATTTGCCTATGCCTATTTACAGCAGCTAAAGAGTGTTGAAATTTTGGCTTTTAGGTACATGCATAATCACAAGAATTAAAACAGCGCCACTAACGGGACACACGAAGAAAGGGACGCACATATGTTTGTTATTGGTTCGAGACATCGGCTTTATACAAGCGAGGCGAACCTCACGAAACGAGGAAGAGGGGAAAATAGGGCGAAGGGGCCGGAGAAATAAGATTCTTAAACGTACTGCACGGGGAAAGAGAACATTGATTGATTATGAGGTTTAACGCGCCGACGCTACACAGGTGATGAGGCGCGCCCCAGTGGAAGGCTCCGGATGAATTTTGACCACCTGGGGATCTTTAGCGAGCGCCGAAACCTCGAACACACGGGCGTTTTCGCTTTTCGCCTCCATCAGAAAAGCGGCCGCCACGGCCGGGAATGGAAACCGCGTTTTTTGGGCTTAGCAGCACGACGTCTTAGCCACTGAGCCACCGCGGCGGGTGAGGTAAGCGAAGATACGTGTCTATTCGAAATTCTAGAGACTGTGTTCTTTCGAATTGACAGGTGTGCCCAGCGTTGGGCACTGTACGTTTGGTTTCGCTGATTTCCACTAGCGTCTTTGGTAGTCTCTTGTACAGGTAAAGCTGCTCTTCACAGGCGAATAAAACGCCATGTTGTGTGCGCGGGCGTGTGTTTGCGCGCTTTACGTGGAAGTTTTCTTTGTTGATTGTTTTGCAGGCAGCATTCGCTCTTGATTGTCGCAGTAAGCCCGATAACGAAGGGGCCGCAGCCCCTGGTCGGCGATATTTTTCCGCCGCGTCATCTTACATGCTTGGCCAAGGATCCTAAATGGACCATGAAAACAAAGCCCTACCTTGCCTTATTTGAAAGATCTGCCTTTGGTGACTCGTTAAGGAAGTTGTTTTTACAAGAAGTGGTGAGAAACACCGAAAAAACTTTCAAATTTTCTGCCACCCAGCATCAGCAGTGACGTAACAAGGAAGTAATTCAAGCAAAATGGGCAATGTCTTAATTAAGTCATTATTAGCATCTAAGCAGTACAATAAAACGAAGCAAGGGGCAGCTTGGCGGCTCTTGGCGGCGGCTTTGTGTAGTCTCTAGGATGACAGTAGGGGGGGGGGGGGGTGAAAAACAGGCTGGTACATTTTCTGTTACACCTGGCCAATATTTTCAAATTTGACAGTAGTATTGCAGCTCATTTTCAAAAAACCACTAGTTCGAGTGAAGAAAAAAAGTACTTCAGTTTTGATGAATTTAAAGTATACAAAACTGATTTTTCACGCCTTGCTAATAATTCAGTTCTGAACCGGTTCACGAACCGGTTCAACACTCCGAACCGGTTCGCGAACCGGTTCGTGGATAGAATTAGTCGAACCGGAACTGAACCGGAACAAAATATATTTACCTGAACCCGAACCGTAACCGAACCCGTATTTTTTGCGGTTCGACACACTGATATATATATATATATATATATATATTGAGACTTTTGTTAACGCTGGAAATCGGAATTACACCATCGATTTCTATGACACTGGAAAAATAAGCAGAAATCGTGCAGTAACTTGAAGCGGGCAAATCAAGGGGGTGTTCAGTTTGCAGCCAGCCCCCAATGTGCACTTTCTGTTGCAAAACCAACGCGAAAACCGACAGACAGCACTCTCGGTAAGTGGAATCCCAGACAGACGTACGCAGGACCAATGTATACAGGCCCCGACCTTCATCCACGAGGTAAAAATACAATTTCTGTTTCAAAAACAACGCGAAAAAACAGACATCACTCTCGGTGAGCGAATCCCAGGCGGACCTACACCGGACCCATGTGTACTGGGCGACCTTTATCCAAGAGGTAACAATACAATTTCTGTTACAAAACCAACGGGAAAACCAGCAGAGAGCAATCACGGTGAGCGGAATCCCAGACAGACGTATGCGCCGGACCAATGTATACAGGGAGACCTTTATCCACGAAGTAAAAATACCCAGCTGTGACCGAAGTGCCGATCAAGAACCCGAGTCCCAATTAGGGCGTGTGGTACGAGCCATAAACAACAAGATGCACGCGCGTGGCTCAACCAGTTCAATCAACAAAGTGTAAAGGCTCCTTTCTAAGTGTCGGCTCGAAGAGCTCGCGTCTGCTCGAATGTTATAAGGCTCGGTTAGGGAGCCTTCCGTGGTGTATTACCCGTCTTCAATTACAGAGAACCTTCATTATGGCCTTTGCGTCTAATTTTTTGTTTGTCTGTTTTTTTTTTAAATAACGGAAACGCACAAAAAAACAACGAAGCGCAACCGTCACAACAAAGACAATATTAAACAAAATAAAGACAATTCAACACCAAAAATGACGCTGTATGCCGTGCGATAGAAGAAAGTTCAAATTGCGGCACATTCACAACTATTCCAACATGGCAACGAATTCCGGTTCTTTTCTTTATTTGCGTGTCATATAGACGCACTTACAAGCATGACGTCACAAATATGTGGTTGGGCTGTGCTCAGTAGCGATGGAATTTCAAAATACCGGATGATGGAGGCGAAAAGCGAAAACGCCCGCCCATGTGTTAGAGGTTTCGGCGCACGTTAATGATCCCAGGTGGTCAAAATTAATCCGGAGCACTCCACTACAGCGCGCCTCATCGCCTGTGAAGCATAGACGCGTCAAACGTCATAAATTTCACACATGTGCGTAACGTGTTGCAAGAAACGAGTTACTTCTACCTAGTTTCTATTTTCGGTAACGAGTAACGTATTTAGTTACTTTTAAAAGAAGGAACGGGTAACGTATTTAGTTACTTTTAAAGCCAAGTAACCAGTAACGGTATCTCGTTCCTTTTGAGGAATAACGTGTACAACGCCTCTTAAACAACCTTGCTTTATTCTAACACATGCATACGGCTATAAGCACATTGCGCTGATGTTTGCCTCGAAAGCGGAAGCGCCGTTTTCAACATTCTGGTGGTTTGGGGCATCATTTCTATTGTGAATCATGCCACGCTCATCACGGCCTCGCATTCACGCAAGTGTCGGCGCACTGTCCGAGATACCAACAGCAGGTATTATCACGAGTCGAGCGCGGGCGCCCAAACAAACAAGGTACCCAGGTATCCGCTGACCTCAATGAAGGCGCAGTTCCCGAATATTCACCAGCTCGTCCTTAAGCATGACACTGCCGTTCTTTCGAGCGCCTCGGTAGAACGACTCTTCAGGGTCGCCGGAGATGTATTTTCGAGGAAGCAGGGAAAAACAACCGATGAAAACTTCGAGAGGCCGCTACTGCTTATTAAGCGAAATGACTACTAAAAAGAAGACAATGAACCATTAAGGAAAACAGTTGTGCTTTTGGTCCCCACAGTAACGTAAAAAGTAACTCGTTACTTTTCGGGTGACTGCGCGTTCCTTTTGAGAATCGGTAACGAGTAACGTATTTAGTTATTTTTTGATCGAGTAACGAGTAACGATATTTGGTTACTCTTTCGAGGTAACGTGTATATGTCTGCTCATAATCAATCAATCAAAATGCCGTGGCCTGCCAAACTGCAAGTGTTTCTCCAGCCATCCTTACAATCTGTGAGTGAAACTTGAGCAAGAACTGACATAGGTACAAGAAAGGGAAACAACTCAACAATTTCCTTTCCTTATCACCCGCCGTGGTGGCTCAGTGGCTAAGGCGTCGCGCTGCTGAGCACGAGGTCACGGGTTCGATTCCCGGCCGCGGCGGCCGCTTTTCTGATGGAGGCGAAAAGCAAAAACGCCCGTGTGTACGAGATTTCGGCGCACGTTAAAGATCCCCAGGTGGTCAAAATTAATCCGGAGCCCTCCACTACGCGTCGCGCCTCATCGCCTGCGTTGCGTCGGCGCGTTAAACCCTACAGTCAATCAATCTTTCCTTATCCCTGAGTCGGCTCGCGATAAAGTTTCACTCATGAATGTTCCCAACTAGCTCGCCTCTCGATTTTGCTCAATCCTTACAATGCGAAACGTCAACGGAGTCCCCCACAAACTATAAATTCGTCTCCATTAGTATAGAAAATTGCTTTGGAGACATCAACGGCACGCTCCCTTAGACCCGCTACAGCCACGCACCGAAATGACTGGTGATCGCCGTAAATGATACATGATGCACCCGCCCTTATCTGCAGCAGATCGCGCTATTAAAAAGTGGCTCTGCAACTTCTCCGCGCGCAAATGCCAATCGCGCGCGTCATCGCTGTTCTTTATAACGCAGGCGAAATGCAGAGTTCCCTTGCAGGCGACCGTATACAGTGACTTTTCCTTTGCCGTTTCCACGCTGTTCAAAATACAGCTTCATCCACTGCAACGTGTCGGGTTCGAAGCTAACGTTAATCGAGCCGCTTTACAGCCATTGGGAATTTCGAAGGCTCCCCAAGTGCACATGATGAAAGTCTCCCATAACACAGTATACGACGCATACGATTGCTCCGTTTTATTAATAAAAGTGCGCCTTGCACATCATTGAATGCTAGAAATAAATGATCGCGTAACTATGAAAGTTTAAGAATTTCGCCGCAGGCACCCAATTAATAAACTTCGCCAGTCAAGAACACAGTCCTGAAGTTTTCGGAAACGTTATAAAGACATAACGAGATCGATAAGGATATTATTGCTGCTAGTATAAGGCCCTTCCGGCCACCGGGAGTTGTTGCGGATGAACGACCGACTACTGTTCATTCTCTTTAGAGTTATACACTATCCAGCCGTGGGAAGTTTTGAACTCCAGTTTATTGCCGTGGGGCGACTTAAAGTGCTTCGCACTTCGTGTGTTTTGTTACACGAAATGCCAACGCCCAGTGTCGCTCACTCCTCTACATGCGGACTCCGGTATATTCTTCTGTGCAAATTGCCGTAAAAAAATTTAATTACCCCTGTTATGCTAACACCAAATAACAGCTTACCTACCAGCACTTCATATAGGAATTGCTGAGTTCATCAACGTAATCCACCATACTGGCATAACAATAAAAATTTGAGAAGCCCTAGTTTGGCTAATTTAGCGGGAATTTCAGGGGTTATTACTTTTTAGTAAAGGTGTAATTTAGTTGAGTGAGAAAAAATTTCCAACAAATTTATCAGTTGAGGTATAAATTTGCTTTTACAAGCCGCGAAAGTACCTCGACACGTGCAGATCAACTGATCCGTTCACGTCAAAAGAAAATTGGTTGGGAAAGAAAAGAAGACTTCAAGGAGCAATGCTTCCTTTACCATCATTCCTTTCTCTAAAAATAACTAGTGTATAGAGAATCGCTTGAAAATTGCTGCAGCTCATAGCAAACTATGATTTTCGACGGTTTTTTTTTTTTTTTTTTGGGGGGGGCGGGGGGGGGGGGGGGGTAACAGGTGAACGCTCTCCTTTGCGTCGAGTAACGACTTCTCCGTACGATGCCCGGGCTTCGAAATCCCATTTTCCGTTGACTAACCCTGAAGCTTATCCAGCTGCGCCATTCAGGTAAAGCGCAGCTTCTACGCCTAAAGACGCCGCCGTACAAGGTTCGTGATAATGCAGAGAATGGTTACAAATAAGGGCGAGGGGGGGGGGGGGGGGAGGGACGCTTTTTTGGGAAAGTTTCAGGTTGTTTGCAACCTACTGTCCTAGAGATGTCTTATATAATGTGCAACTATATGTAATACAGAGCCACATTACAATCAAGAGGCAGGGAATAATGTAAGGGACGAGTAAAGCTTTGCCAGAAGGTTGTAAAGGTCACAGCACCCCAGAAGCCGCCTACTCGTCCGCAGTTTATCTGTGCACGCAACAATAAGTAAACTCAAACAAGCAATAATCGCAACTGTTTGGCATTATTGATGGATACCTATCCCGGGAGTGCGGTCTTTTTTTTTTTAATCACGTGGTAAACAATTAGTGCATAATTACCGCTATCCGAGTACCGGAGGCATGTCGGCGTCGTTATTGAACTGCAAGCAATTAAACTTGCCGTGGTAGCGATAGTCGCATATGCTAGAATTCAGATATAAGCATGCGTGATCGGGAAGTAATCACTTACTCCTCGCTTTAAATCGCGTTTTTATCGTGTGGTTGTTCGAAAAACTCCCACAATGCTTCGTACCCCTTATGGAGCGTTTCCACAAGCGCAATCCCTGACTTCTTTGACCCTTAATTATAGCACAAATGTTGTAGTACTAAGAAGTCAGTCGCATATCATCCCCACATATTTATCTCAAGCTTGGCTGCTGTTTATAATCAGTTAAACAACACTCCGTGCAGCACCGTGCAGAAGCGGCGAGTTGTGAAGAGGAGCCGGCGACAAAAGTATTCCGCCCGAAAAAGTAGTCCGTCCGCTCTGATTTCACGGGAATAAATGACGTAGGCATCCTTGCAGCACCATGCGCTGCCACCATTGGCTAATCCCGCTGCGTCCGCTCTTCCCCGTGAACTGCAGTATCCGACCGATTTTTCGCACCTGGAGGGGAACTAAAATATTCCGAATAAAAGAGCAGTCCTAAAAAATCGGCGCGTCGTTACTCCTATGGCACAACTGGGAAAGTCCGGAATATCCAGCAAGCCCCAATATTTGAAGTCCGAAAAAACAGTCGGCTACTGTAATCCGTCACTGAACGAATTGGCTAATGCTTCTTAGCGCTGCATGAAGTTCGGGAAACGGCGTATAGGACCTGTATGAGTAAGGCCCCCTCTGGACGCGTTGGAGAACCCCGTGTCGATTCTTAATCACGCCATTCATGCGAAGGAAGCTACGGGAAGGTACTGTACTGATATTCTATTTAACTCCGTCGGCTAAACTTCCGGAATCCGGTTAATTTCCTAAGTTACATTTTCCGTGTAAGCGAGGCTAGCAGAATGTTTTTAATTCAAAAGTGGCGGTACTGCAGAAGGTACTCACTCGATGACGTTCCCAGCCTTGGAGAGTTCGGTGGTCAAGTTCTGCCATGCGCGCTGCGCGTTCCACATTTTGGAGGCACTATCGTCGCCCCCACCGTTCACCACCGAGTCCCTCCGATACTCAATCGTCGAGGCCCTTCGCAGGGCCTTCTGCAGTTCAGAAGGCCGCGGTCCTGCACCGTCACTTCCGGCACCGTCGGACTCGGCGTCCGGAGGCGTGGAGCCGCCCGGAAGCTGGGTAAGGAAGTCGCGGAAGCCCTTTTGGAAGTCGTCGAAGTCGATCCTGCCATCGTCGTCGTGGTCGAGGTCTTCGAATATGGCGTCCGCGTCCTGGCTGCAGATGCTGAAACGGTGGCACAGCTCGCGCAACTCCTCGCGATCCAGGTATCCAGTTCCGCGGGTGTCGCACGCACGGAACAGTTGCTCCAGTTGAAGGGTCGCCATGGGGTCGTGGCCAAGCGGGTCCGCGGCGCGCGGCTCGGCCGATCCGGAAGTCGCCAGGGCTACGCACTGACGTCCAGCTGCTTCCGCGTCAGTCAGGACAAGTCCATGGTCCGACCTGGCTGGTCCCTTGTCGAAGAAGGACTAAGGTGCACCTTCCCCGGTTGTCATAGAGCTGGAAAAGAGAAAAAAAAAACGGGAGAGTTCAGCTTCTTCTTCATTGGAGCGGCCATTTTGTCATTGTGCTGTGCTAGCGCCGAGTTACTGGCGCAGACGACAGGACGACCCAACTGCGCATGCGCAGACCCGGGGCGGTATTCTCGTCCTTGTCCGTTTTGAAAACGTCCGCTTTGCGTCCGTTTTATTTTGGCGTACTTCAAGTTGTAGACGGGCTTTGGGTTGACTTTTCCGCAACTGTTCTTGTAAACACATTTTAATTAAACGACTATACCTATTTTAAACTACCTTTTATGTGTTTATTGTTCGCCAGTGAACCAACAACAAGGAGACTAAAAATCGTCTGCTCCAAATTGTCTGCTCCGAGAAGCCCCGGCACATAGCTCCGCCGTGCTTGCATGGCGTCACATCCGGGTGTTGGCTTCTAGCCAATCAGGGCTCGCTCAAAACGAACACTTTTGAAACGGACCCAAAACGGACAAAGCACGAGAATACCACCCCAGAACATGCCAAGTTGTTATCAATGTTCCAGAATGAAAGGTCTACAGAGACGTGTAAAGGTTGTCAATTTTAATAGCGATAAGCTACGAAATCGGTGTTTTGAAGCTCGGCATAGAAGAAGCACTCTCACTCCGATCGGCGCACTGCACCGATCGGTGCAGCTACGAACTTTGACTACGAAGGGAGCTACGAACTTTGACGCATAGCGCGGAACGCGAACATTGTGAGGCGGAAAAACGTGTCCAGGTTTGTGAACGCGTTCGAAATGTCTCTTGCGGAGCAACACAAAAACACGACCTCCAGGCGTTACCAGGGGTGAATAGCACAGCCTGAGTGTTCGTTTTGGTTAGCACGTGCAAATATTTTCCTTGCTTGACAGCTCCAGCCCCATCGCGAAGGTGTCTGCTTTAAATGAGGCCTATTCTAAAAATAAAGCAAGCCAATCACGCGTAACTGTCCGAACAAACGTCGGGCGTCGAGCTCAAAACGTCAAAAGCAGCTGCTGCCAATACAACGGAAGCGGAGAAATAACAAAAACGAAACTATACAAAACGCTACACTGGAGTGAAATAACGAAGCTAGTTTTGGGCGCATTGAAAAATATTACAGAAGTGAGCAGCTGTATTGTCAGCTACGTACCTTAGAAATCGTACAATATCGACCGATTTCTGTAATGCCTTTCTTAAGGTAGCCCCCCACCCCGCCCGCTGAGCGCAAAATACGCTTCGTTAGAAACTTCTGCGAATAATAGAGGTTTTCAGAACTGCAGATGGTTGCGAGTTTCTACCAGCAGTCTAACAATCCGGCTACAACGCAGCAACGTAGCGCAAGCGAATGCAACTTCAGATATTTTAAAGAGCGTTCTCGGCCCCTGGTGCTCTCTAAATAACAGCTACAGCTGTCGAGCAAGAAATGCGGAAGTAGTGCAGAAGCAGCGCGGTTCCGCAAGAAATGCGGAACCGCCCAAAGCATAATGCCTTGTATCTGCACAAAAATGCATAATTGAAGAAGTTAAAACATTTAGTGGTTGTAACAATATAGATGTGCATTGTATGCCTCGAAAAAAGCAAAAAAATAACTAAAAAATAACAATAAACTCAAAACAAACTAACGAAATGATAAAACTATCCCTAATTCCCTGTTTTACATGGTTAAGATAAAAACTGAATCTGAGAAAACAAACCGGAACTTTAAAAAGTCGCTAAAAAGCGCCGACCACGCATTTTTATGCGCACAAAAAGTCATTGGTAATGTTAACCCTCTTAATGGTTGTAATAGTATGGGGTGGACGATCTAGAAAATCTAGCAAAAATAAAATAAAACAGACCGGAGAGTCACCCAACTTGACTATTAATTTCCAGACCTGGCTGTCACAAATTAAAAAAAAAAAACTAAAACAACAACCATTAGGCTATTACTCGCCAAATCTACGAAAGGTAAAGTGGACAAACGAAATCACAAAAGTCTATCTAATCCGGCCCCCTCACGCGATTAACTCGATAACAAAAGAAAAACATAAAACTATCAGGTAAGGCCCAAGATCAATAAACCTAATGCTCGCGAAATGTAACAGTGGTGTACGAATGCATACACATTAGGAGCCTATTTTCGGAATTCCTGTACAAGAGTTTCGTGCTGTTACAACACAAACGGAAAGGCTTAATTAAGCAAGTTGAAGCTTGCTATGCGGAGCACTGACACTTCGAATTATTTCTCATATCAAACCTTTCCAGCATCCCCTTAAAATTGTTTTTAAATAACCTTGCGCATTTCGTATATCGAATTAACGGGTATATCGAACTATTTATCCGGTCCGCCTCCAAATTTGCGGTCTGTCGAGTTAGGCTGAATTTCTCCGGAATAAACGCAGACTACCTCTCAAGTCGGCCAGCGGAGCAACACTCACTTTCGCGAAGCCAATCCCAAATTTTAGTCTATAGCTCGGAGTAATTACGAACTGAAAAAACCAAGCAAAAGAAAAAAAAAAAGAAAACAACCGTGCGTCGATTTTTGGGCACACGTTAAAGATCCCCACGAGGCACAAGTTACTTGGCAGCCCTCCACTAAGGCGTGGGTCATAGTCCAAGTGTGTCTGCGGTGCTTCAAACACCCCAAATTTCATTCAAATACAACAGAAAACAAAAGACGCACCTACAGCGACGACACGTATCACGCTTCGTTACACATCACCGCAGCACGGCCGGCAATCCTTCCGTATATCCTCAGACGACTGTGGAGGGCTACCCTTCCAGCGAAGAACGGAAGCGTCCCCGGACGGTACAGCGGCGACCAGAGGAAAGGCGACTCGCCTGCGCCTGCGTCGCTACCTACGCGTCTCGCGGAAACCCGCCCACCGAACAGATGCGTCCGATAAGCAAGTGAAACACAAATGCGCAGGTCCTCTCTCTCTTCCCTCTCCTTGCACTGTCTGTTTTGCACCTCTGTGCAGTGCCTTCTTTTGCGTCCGTGTCGAGCGTTGCGCTCTGCGCGCAGGTGGGGGAAGGAGGCGTTCGACACTGCTGCATGCGGCCGGGCCATGTGCCGCGCTGAACGAGTTTCAAGGCCGGGAGTTCGAATGACTCATCGGGCCCTTCTCCGGGCGTCCGCGCGCTCACATGACTCTATCGAGCGACTTTGTTTTCTTGTTCTTCCCCCAGACTTTGACGTTAGCAGGCATGGACTCCCGTTATCCTGCGCTATCAGCGCAGTGTCCTGAGGAACGGCGAAATGAACGGCGGCTCGCCAGCTGTCGCGCTTCGAAATAGCACGGGAAAGCGCGCAGATGCGGAGGGGGGCTTGTTTTACTTTGCGTTTGTTCTCTTTGTCCGTTTTTCTGCCCCCCCCCCCCCCCCCCCCCGCCCTCCTCACAGGACACATAGAGAGGCCGCTGAACTTGGATTAGTGTAAGCGAATGTGCAGGCTACGGTGATTTTTAGGAATGGGACAGGTGAGAGAAATGGGTTCTCTTTAAGCCCCGGACGTCAGGCGTAGCGATTCGGGCAGAGCTGATGTGGGTCATAACACTCTGAAATAAACTTGCAGACGGGTGCAGTTTCAGGAGACCCGGACATGTAACGTTTCGGAGATTAGAATAATCTAAACTTGTTCGACCAACCGTGAGGCAGCACGACCTATCGTGTATTGCGTAACTATTTCACAGAAAAGATTCTTTTTTTTTTTTAAATTAGGTCCACGCGCGGAACGTGCACGTGCACTATGAGGAGCGCCGGGAGGGGGGAGTACGAATAAATTGAGACCTTCTGGGAATCCTTACATTGTGATCTCTACAGACCGGAGTTTTCGCGAAATTTTTGAGAGAAGGAACACCCAAGTATTTTTAAGTTTTTCTAGGGTTACCGGAATATCCTTGATACGTACTCGCAATTTTCCTTTTCCTCTTTGAAAAAAAAAAAAAAAAAAAGGCGAACACATTTGCTAACTGCTTATTGGATGGATATACCAGTCATACGAAAATAGTGTGAACTGGCATGTTTTGAGCTCCTTCAACCGCAGCTTTCATTTGTCATTTTCCGAGTATTGCAGGCGAAAGAAAAAGGTCACGTCAGTTATGGCTCGAGTCTCTTAGGGTCACTGTGTCGGGACTCTGCCCTTCAGGCTATCAAACGCGTGAACACTTGTTAGTGACGCGCTTTTTTTTTTTTATTGGCTGGAAACAAATTACTACCCCCCGTCACTAGTTATGACACGACTGACCACCGAAGCTGGGAAAGCTTTACTGCGGCGTAGAGTTTACGAGCTCTGTCCGTTCGTTCTACTCTCTCTTCGGGCGCTATATGCCCAAGTCCCGCCCTCACTTCCGCTTCACTAGATACGCTGTGCTACGTCGCCGTCACGGTCGGTGCGACACCAGGGGCGGTATTCTCGTGTTTTGTCCGTTTTGCGTCCGTTTCAAAAGTGTCCGTTTTGAGAAAGCCCTGATTGGCTAAAAGCGAACACACGGATGTGACGCCATGCAAGCATGGCAGAGCTATGAGCCGCGGCTTCTCGGAGCAGACGATTTTTAGTCGCCTTGTTGTTGGTTCGCTAGCGGAACAATAAACACATAAAAGATAGGTTAAAATAGGTTTAGTCGTTTAAAATGTGCATACAAGAACAATTGCGCAAAGGTCAACCAAAAGCCCGCCTACAACTGGAAGTACGTCACAATAAAATGGGCGAAAAACGGGCGTTTTCAAAACGGACAAACACGAGAATACCGCCACAGTACTGGATGCGTCGTCAAAGGCAGAAATTAAATCGTATTGGTTACGACACCAATGTTGGCGTTACCTGCGGTTTCGACGTCACGTCTTCTGTCAAAGAATTTCTTCCCTTCTTTATGCCCGTAACACACTTTTTTCGAGCCATCGACCTTACGTCAACAGTCTGGCAGTGTAGAGACTGTGTCTTTATATGTGCATCCCTGTGGTGTCACACGACCTGATGACGTCATCCGGGCCGTGTTGGTTGGCACACGCAACGGATGGAACACACCTCATTCGTAGGAAATGCAAAGTATGAAAGCAGGAGGAAAGTCGAGCAGCTTGTTTTCGCGGGAAACGAAGCCGCGCCCTCTAATACCGAAATTTCATCTCGTTGCACGAACCGCTCAAAAAGCGCAGCAGATCTAGAGGTGCAGACACGCCTTAGCATGTCTCAAGAGATTGATTACATGAGTGAAATTGCAGGACAGGACGTTTCTCCTGTTAGGAATTCCCCTAGTCAAAAACGTAGGACTTAGGTCATGGGTACAATTAGATAGTTCCAAAACAAAAGGGCTTTGACCTAAGACAAGGGCGTCCCGTTGAAAACAACAACGGATTTCTAAGAAGAAGAAAAAAAGTTTATTTCAACTGTCACGGGTTTGGCCTTAGGAGCGCATGGAAAAACAACTAACGAAGCAGTGCAGGGAGATATGGGCTGGGCGTCGTTTTGAGTTCGAGAAGCGTAGAGTAAAATATGTTTTGCGAGGAGGTTGAGAGCAATGGATCAAAGTAGGTGGACAGCTAAACTTTCTAGGTGCCTATACATGAAAAGCGTGGACACGCAGTGGCTAAGAAAGACTAGAAGGCTAACAATGAAATACGGAAAGAACAGTGGAGAATCCAAGACAGCCAAGGTAACCAAAGAAGAGGCAAGGCAGATAGAAACGAATAAATGGAGAGAAAAAATAAAATCTAAAACTTCGTTAGACCTGTACAGGGCTGCGAAATTGGACATCACGAAGGAAAATTTCTATGATCATTCCCAGGGCAGGGCTTTGCTTTTCGAGGCTAGAGCAGGTTGCTTGCGAACTAAGAACTTTGTGGGGAAGTATACACAAAATGATGGGGTATGCGTGGTCTGCGGAAAAGAAACAGAAACTATGCGGCACATAGTGTTAGAATGCGAGGGTATACCTCCAAACCTAGAGGGAAACATTCGGCTTCCAGAAGCCATAGGGTTTAAGGGTAGCATAGAGGGCGTTAACTTCAATGCTGTTGAGGCAACGAAAAGAAGATTAGAATGCTGATGGACGAAAAGCAGAGAGGGGAATATTGCCTAGGACAGCACCACCTGTAACAGAAAAAATAAGTTTTTTGTGCCTCCCCTAAGAGCAGCGCTAGTTTTAAACGAAGAGTGTAAAACATGGGTATATTAATTTCTTTCCAGTTTTTTTTTTTTTTTGTAATATGACGCGCCATCACCCTGCTACAAAGGGGATACCACTATCAATCATCAGCCATCAGGTAAGACTGACAAAGTCCGACTCGAACTCATGAGCCAATAAATAACTCGTAAAACACCCTTGCATCCCGCGGAAGCTTAACCAGTGTTGGCAGGTTAAAGAAGAGCCTTGCATAGAAGTTGAAAAAAAAAAAACATTAATATATCTTCAGCTCATTGTCTAAACGCTGTCGATTTTTCAGAATTATAAATAAGCTGCAGTTCCTAAGCAGAGAAATGACAGCGCCAGAGAAAATGACTTCACGATGTTCAGTATCTGTCAAAAGTGCCTACGCCACGCCATAAGTTTCTAGGCAACGAAGAACTCAAAGAAGGAGCTTGACTCACGAAAAATGCTTTCATTAGCTGCCCGGCATAAAATATTTCATTTACACTCGATAGTTAAGCTTATGCTTTCAATACCGTGTGGTCCAGAAACTTCTGACAAGGAGTGTGCGCATTAAGTGCAACGAAAGCATCCGGATATCGATCGTCCAGATAGCTATGCTCCAATATAGATGTGGGAGCAATCAAGAAGCTGCGACCACCCCGAACAGGAAATAGGTTTTGGCCATCCTTAAAGCCCACAGATGGCTTGCTCCGCATTGCTTAATGCATACATATACAAGTAGCTATTTCCTGGCTACAAACGAGAGGTTCTGCGACCTGTAGGTAGCTTTGGACAAACACCACCATGCCAAAACACTCGGCCACTTCAGCCTGTTTGCAGTTGCACTATATGCAAACATGAGGTTGATATGGGTGCTGCCTAAAGTTGCCCAGACCGCCATGCGGCGTGAAGAGCTCCCTATCTCGACACTTGAGTCCCTGGAGTGTGTGATCAGAGTTTGCTAAAAATAGGAAGGAAAAAAGATAACCCAAAGCGCTCAATAAAAAGCCCTTCGCGGAAGAGGAAGCGATATGCAAGCTGGAGAAGCAACGTTTATTTCGTAAGCGAAAATTCTCTACCACATATATACCGAGTGCTAAGCCTAAAATATGGCCAAACGTGCATACGACTTCGATTTGTTGCATCTAGGCTCCGCAGGAACGTGCTGATTCCGCTTCAACTATAGAGGACCCCAGTTCTTCACCATATTACCGAAAAACACGTATAAGTTGAGCTCTCTGTGTCTGTACCATGTCGCTTAGATGATGGTGGTGGGGATGGCGGTAATGGGGATGACAGTGATGATGGCGACAAAAACTACAACGATGATGATGACGACAAAGACGACGACGATGACTAGAGGCTTCAACCTTGTACCGAAGTGATTTTACCCTTACTCACCTTGTACACGTGTGGACAGGTTTTATTGTACCTTTCTAGATATCGATGGTGTGCTTCCGCACGTTGCACGTGACACATCAAGCTCCGACCACAAGTAACGGAACGTGCATTGTCACAATGGTACTTCGGGGAAGAGGGGGGGGGGGGTGGAGTAGGTCGATGCGGAGCACCTCGAAGTCGACTTCGGAGGCAGCAAGGCGGTATACTTATTCGTTTCAATTAAAACCTAGTTTCTCCTGCATCCGAGTGTTTATGTTTGGTTTGCGCCAGACAGCGAAGAGACCGATATGATGCGTAACCACATCGAATTGACAGCTGTGATAAAGACCGACTGTAGACTAGATTAAATTCTCATTTTTCGGACACAAGTACTCGCACGCAAGATTGGGATAGCGCGGAAACCGAACAGAAAGCGCGTGAGAAACTGACGTCATCGAAATCAGTCGCTTTGTTCTTCGAATGGGAGAGCGCTGTAATGTGTAGGAAAGAGGCAACTGAGCGACGTCTGCAGGACGCGTGGTTCTACGCCTACGCTAAAGCAGCTGAGCATGATGAAATGTATACCATTCATTGGTTGTGAAACGTGTGCGTTTTATTTTTGAGAAAAAGGAAAAAAAAAAAGGAAGGTGGCAGACTATTAACATCCAATGAGATACAACACACAAACATGTTATGCGTATTAGTGGCAAGAGTAGCATTCTACCGCGGTAACAATGCAACCACCAACTTCGCGGCACGATTTTAACAGCAATCTTGAATGCAACGACCCGAACTAATCCATCATCGATGAGTCTGCAATGTTATGAAGGTATAAGAACACCGGTTGCTCTCTGAGAAGTGTTTTCGAGACTCTTGGAATCAACGTAATGGTAAATGCCATTTTGTTCGCTGTGAATGTACTTTTAACTTGATTTACTTTTTAACCGCAGCTGACATTAGCGAAAATTTAAGGGCGCAATACACACGCCCGTTTGTGTTTTCGGCGCGATTATAGAGAAAGCTGAGATGATACGACGTGCAATACAGGCTCTAAAAAAGCAATAAATAAGTAACCAGGCAAGAAACGAGCACATACAAACAACAAATGAACAAATGCTCAAAACGCGTGTTAATGTTGCGAACTTGTATCTAGTGTTCGTCAGCTGTATACGAAATTATTTATTTTTACCGTCTACCTAACAATAAATCTACGCGAGTGACACAAATGCCGCTTCCCCGAGTATGTTTTAGAGCCTGGAAGACGAGTGCTATAAAATTAGAAAATTCCGGATGGTTAATTTTCAAAGTTCATTTCATGATTTTTTTTTACAGTTACTGGTTTTGGGGGCAATGTCTATATCAGTAACATGGGGGCAAGTAATACCCGAAATTAACCCATGCGAATAAAGTTCCAAATACGCCTTTTGATTAGAGAAATCCGCAAAGGTGGTCCTTGAACATCTGGCCGCGGACGCATACGTCTGATACGACGCGGAACGCTACCGCATTTGACGGGCAACTTTTGGAACACATTTGTAACTTCAAGCGTGATTCCGAACTTTTTTTCAAGTATAGTGGTTTCAATTATTCCTTGCTACCTTTTTACTAATATAAACAGGTGCCTTAAAGCGAGTAATGTAAGGGTTGGTTGTTAAACATTTTCTACCAGCCGTTTCGAGAGAATGCCTTCCTGGCATTAAAACATGCTTGTAAAAACCGAAACTGTCGAAAATAAATCCGTTTTGTCATAAAAACCACAAAAAAGCGCGAATTACTTTGACACTTCCTACTCAAACCTGTCGTCAGATTAGCTGTTGTTCCGAGAAACAATTCGGCAGCATGTGTTGATACTGGTCCGGAATTATTAACAGCCGCTGTGACCTTCGACAACCGCTGAACAGAAGTTTGTACGACGAAAATTGCCTACAATGTATGGTGCGCGAAAATTCCAACGAAGAATTGTAAGTAGTCACATAATTACGTCATTAACCATCCATAACTTTTCCGTGAACAAACAACCAGGGTGGGTATGTAGAGTGTATGCAGCTTTTGTCACCGTCTTCTGACGAATACGTTAAGCGGGAAAGTTGAAAAGCCATCTATATGCCACTGTGAAATATTTTGATAATATTGCCGCAAGAAAACTGCCATTTTACGGCAAGACATAGCGATAGCACAGTGCTACCGAGCTACAGTGCCACCAGTATTTTCCGAAGTAAAAGTTACAATTTTGTTTCGAATTTTGCGCTTTCCGAAACCAAATTTGAATCTATTTTTAGTTCAGAGCTTTCTTTTACCGGAACGAAATAAAAACAACCTAAAGGGCACAACATTTCGGTGATAAGCGACTGTTAGCCTGACTATTTAAAAGTACGCCACTAGACCCTCCGTCTTAATCATTGGCGGATCCAGAGGGGGGTCCGGATCCTGACCCCCCCCCATGAATTTTTTAATTAATACTCCCAAGAAGATATCTAGTTAATAAGATGTCTAGAAGATGTGCAGAAGATGTCTAGAAAAAGTCTAGTTGATTTTTTTTTCTATTTCTTGTGTTTTGGCTTTACGAAATCGCGGTGAATAAAAAAGGTTCTTTCCTCGTCCTCCTTATCATCATCATCACTCATAGAAGCTGACCCCTGTCTCAGAAAAAAACCTGGATCCGCCCCTCGGCTCGACTGCCTCTATAGGAAAAGCGTGACGCCTATAAATAACAAGTGAACTATCTTGCCAACCTCCGCACTTTTATGCGTTGTTTTCTGGTAACGTTAACTGCACTGAGACATGCAGCATTGCTTTTTAATATCAAACACTCTGCATGCTGATTCGCACATCACTGATCCCAGAACATCAAACATCGCATCCGTAAATCTGTCATACGACATGCCAATTAGTCTTCCCTTGAGAACGAACAACTCGGATCACGCTTAAAATCAATTTTCCTTGTGGGTGTCACTGCGCATGCCCACTGAGGCTTTCGACGTGAAGAGGTAATCATCACCATCATCACCACCGTCATCATCAAACCAAGTACAGAGGCCCCTCCGACAGGCAGTCAGCCACTCCTGCCTTGCGTTGCCCACAGTCCATTCCTCGCCACGGAATTTCCTTATTTCGTCCCTCGATCGCGTTATACGGATACCGCTACTCGTATCCCCGTCTCTCGGTAACCACTCTATTGTGGTGGTCTACCAGTTGTGATTGCGTCGCACTACACGTCCATCTAAAGTTCAAGTCCATTTTACAGATGGGACATGTCGAGCACATGTCCAGGTCCATCGAAGATGTTTTAAAGCGAAGCCTTCTATGCCGCACTGATGACGTTCAATGTCACACCAAAACACACTGCAGGAAAGCCAACTTTACACAAAGGGTCTCTGAAAACAATGATGATGATAAGCGAAGACACATCAAAGCCTCAAGAAAACACTCTTCCCATGGGCGGAGTAAGACCGTGGTCCCTCGCGTTTATGAAGCCGACGTCTATCCAATTCGCCATTCCGACACTTTTTTTTTATTGCCTGCATTGGCAGATACAAAACACAGTCCCACATTCATAAAAGCCGTCAACCTGACTATGGTTGACGTCATGAGTTTAAAAGTCCCTTTGGTGTACCAAGGATTCCATGACTGCAAAACATTCGGGCGGATTCGACACACATTTTTCGTTTTGCGCGTATGCAGTCGTTGCCTCTCTAAAATATTGTCTCGTGCTTCGTGCATCGATGTCAGAGTACCTAGCGGCAATTCTTGCCTTCAAAATAGAGCTCAATCCAAGAAGCATGATCAGGTCGAAGGCATGCCATCCTTGCTTTCAACAGGCAAGTACGGTATGCCTTGGGCATCCACAGGCAGACACTTTTTCGGGGTTCGTTGGAGCAAATCCCAGAGGAACACAGCAGCCACTCCTACACAGTCGAAGCAGCTTCGCGTTTCGACCATCTTTCTCTCAAGAAAGGGGCTTTGATTTTTTGTCAAATGGAGCCCCAAGCAGAAGCTGGTGGGTAGAATTCAGACGCAGATAATCCTGCGCTACTGTCGCTTTGTTATTTACCCTTCAGACAGTTTTCGAGGGCGTCATTCGCACAATTCGCTGCCATCTTCAGCGGTGGTCGGGGCACTGGTGGGTACGGAACAATCTCTTGCAAATGTTGAATCGAGAGAGAGAGAGAATAGTCTTTAATGATACTGGTGAGGTTAACCTGGCCAAGGCGCCTAGCTTGCTACACCAGATGTATGAAAAAATGAAATCAATGAACAGATGATGATAATGACTGTGATGAAGATGACGTGCTCATTAAGAGAGTCAACATTGCTGGCGCTAAGCTAGACGAAGGATTAAGGATGCACAAAAGAGGGTAGGGCTCATTACCAACTGATTCTTTAATCACAACAGCACAGATTATAAGCAAACATTCAGATGACGTGACATAAGGAGGTAATCATTCTCGATTAAAATAAATACAATGTTCGTCATTGCGCATGCGTGGCCTACGCACTGTCGAGTAATGTCATTTCCGTTGTTGTTAATGCAATCGATGGCGAACTGACACAGTCTTTTTCTTTCCGAATTGCTAACGCTTCCCAAACCTCGCGGGTGAGCGTCAGTGGATTTAAAGAGGATCGTAGTGCGTTCCAATTGCGCGGAGCAACCATGTCGGCCGCAGTGGGCAGCCAAGTGCCCTGGTGCAATGTTTCGATTCAAAAACCAACTATCCCCATTCCAAGCTCTGGTAAATGTTGAGCCACATTGACAGAGAGAGCAAGGCTGTTTCGGAAGAGGGCAGTTTTTTTTTTTTTTTAACGCAATCATTTTTTTCTTTCTGATTCACAGGCCACACGCCACTGCCAGGATCTGTCAATCTTTGTGTTCGTGGTTTCCTTACGCGTTGGAGGCGGTGAACGATCTGACACAAGGCACCACCGTAGGACTCCATTGACAGCGTTGTGCACAAGATAGATGAGGCAGGATGCTTTCTCAGTGCATTAGATCCTGGATGTTCGTTGCTTAGACACAGCTGTTCTCGGCTGCAGTTCAAGCTTATGCAAATGGTGCACTGCCTAAGAAGTTCCTTTACTTTCTCTCGGGTCAGCTGCCGGCGAAAAGAAATATCACCTCAACTGTAATACCGCCTTTCGTCTTCGTTTTTTGTATTTCCCACCAGTAAGGACGCAATGGCAAAAAAAGCTACCCTTCGAATCTTTCGGGAACTCTCATTTAATCCCTAAGGGCCGCAAAGGTGCGACGTGTAAGATTCAATACTACCGCCAAAAAAATACAAAAAGTACGATGGGTGATAATCAAGGATGGTTCCTGCAAATTTATGCATTACCACTTTCTGAGACCCTAATAAAGCTTTTTTTAACATCAAGTGCAAAAAAAAACTCTGCAGCAAGAAAGAACAAAAATATAAACATTCAGTCATGCGACACGAGAGACACTGTTCGATATATGGCCTACGTACAGACGTCACAACAGCTGTCCGTGTTTGGGTTGGCTAAATTTCAAAACGTCCGCAGTGACACCAGAAACCTAGAATAGCATCCCAGCTAGCCCTCAGTCCACGCACTAAAGCCTAGAATTCGCCAGTACTCACAGAACTCTTACCAGTACTCACTGTAGCTCATAGTACTCGTAGTACTCACCAGTACTCACCCTTACTCCGTAAGGTGTACACTACGCGTCACTATGGGGAGTGTCGGCTTCTCCCATACATTGCGACTTAGGAACCTCTACGGACGGTTTAAAGTCCAGACTCTTGGAACAGAACAAGCTGCTTAACAATAGCTTTCGGCCATTCTTCTGTTTCAGCTGCCAACCTTGCAAGCTCCATTGGGAAGGTGCTTCTAGTTTAGTGCAAGTTCACCCTAGCGTCACACAAATACACGTTTCCTCGAAATTAACATACTGTATTTGTTGCAACGTCCAGTAATCTCGGCGCAAACGAGAAAAAAATAAGCGGGAGAAAGGTAAAAGGCTAGCGACAAACAAACCTTGAGAGACGGAGCTCGTCGCAAGGTTCCCGAGCAGCTGCGTCTATAGAAGTCCTGACGCCAGCAGCAAGCAGCAGCAGCAGCAGCAGCAACCGCCGAGCGAGCGTGCGGCGAACGCGGCGTTAGCGCAGCTTAGCGTGGTCTGGCGTCGAGAGTGCCCGAATGACGTCGCCGCTGCACAAGTTGGCTGCTGGACTCGAACCTGTAGCCTCGACGCCGGCGCGCGATCTGCGCGGCCGTCACAGCCAGAGCTGTTCGAATGCACCTGACACACATATTGCACGCTTTCGAGGGGCCGACCGGCTGCGGTGGGTTTTTTTTTTTTTTTTCCGCTTTTCTCAGCGTCTCCAGTCAAACACGCGCACACACACAGAGTCAGAGCGGCGCGGAACATTTGCGTGTGAGAGCGCGGCGGGGGCGAATTTGTACGCGTGAGTTGATCGCTCCTCGTTTGTGCATCTTTCGGGGGTGTCTGTGTAGAAGGCGTTTTCATTCTAGACAAGAGAATGATTCTGTCAGAAAAAAATAACTGCTGGGCGCGAAACGTTGGGGAAGGTAACATGCAGTGAGAAAAATCGGATCCATGCGGCGCGCACACACCGTACACATTCATCCATGGACGCAAAACTTTAATCTACTCTCCTGGCACGAGGACAGAATGAAAGACGCGGCCTGAAGACGTGTATTTGTGGTGCAGGAGCGCGTCTTAGTTCTAGATTTTTTTTATTTACACTATAGATGCAAATATTGTTAGTAAAAGCAACCCATCTGATGACGCCCGCCGTCATGAGCTTAAAGCATCGTACAAGAATATTTCGGAGCTGGTTGTCCGAGTTGCTTAACTAAAACTAATAGCATGGTTGCTTACTTCCAAGGCGTCTTCAGTAAGTTATTTTTCGTTGGCAATTGCCGTTCCTACATTTCCTTGTTTTGCAGCCAACTCATGTGAGGAGGAGTAATAATACAAATCGCCCGAATTCCTCTGCAGAATGATTCCTGGCCAGCATCCGATAGTTGCTGGATCGCACTATAGGCAACAACAGCAACGTTGCTACAGTTGTAGCAGGAATTATAAACCAATTACGACATTTTTAGGGCCTAATTAAAAAAGAAAGTTGCCAAAGAGATCCGCAATGGCACCATTAGTTTTGCAAATACCACTGCGGCGGCCTTTTTTCGGGCAACATTTTATAGGTTGTATTCACAGGCGTTGCGTGCAGGCCGGCAACTATGTGTGTCGCCTTAGCAACGGGTGCACGCGACCACCATCATGGCGGCACACGCAACAGGCCATCCCGCTCTTATGGTGCCGTTCTACCAGCACTTTCGTCGACGCTGTAAACGTACTTAGCGCTGCTAAGTTTTTTTTACCCTAATGCCAAGTTGATCGCCGGAAGATATCGGACGCGTCGGAGATGGACTCGAGGCCATGTCGCAAAACTATCGGGAGTATCTAGCTCATTTTGCTTCTGTCAACACGGGATCCTACCGGACCCCCGCAGCTTTGTACTACCCGGAAGTACAACATGGAAGTCGGTTGTGCGGCGCCCCCTGTGCAGCACAGGAGCCCTATTGACTCGCGTAATCCTCACAGTCGCGTAATGCTCGCACCCCTAACGTTAGCTGCCAAAACTTCAATTTTTTTGTTGCCTAGCACAATCCTTGCACCCCCAAATTGCAACGGCGAAAGTCGTCTGCTCACAAAATCCGCATGATGCTCGCGCTCACCACCCCTCTCGGTCGGAGAGTGTGTGCCATGGAGGGAATACTTTTCTTTCCTCCATGGTGTGTGCAGTGTATCCAGGCGCGCCAGGCTCACAAGATTTTTTTAACCTCCTTGCAGGCGCATGGGAGCTTAGCGCCATCTCTCAAACGCTACTCACATTGTCGTTGGGCTGGGTTCGCGTGCGCCCTACTAGGCGGCGTTCCTGCAGCCTGTAGTCATCTGGTACACTGTACATCTGGTCATCCCTTTGTTGGAGGAGCAGTGCAGCAGTCACACTATCAGTCGTCGAGCGCTGGGTTTCCGTCATTTCGAGAAGTTTTTCATCGCTTTGTTCTGTGCGGGTTTCGGTGCCGCTTTCAAACACAGCTTTCAATATAGCTGCTTTCAAACCGGAAGCTATCAAATACGCTATGGTGCACGGCAACCGTGCCGCAAGCAGCTGGCCCTTCGGCGTGTAATTAAGTGCACTTCCACGCAGTGCACTCGGCTAAAATGTCATTCAGGCGCAGCTAAACGGCAAAAGCTAATGACACTTACCACCTAACGCACTATAAGCTGAGTGTGTTCTTGAAACACACTTTACCAGGGCCGGCTCGCCGAGCGAGTTGTCTCGGCCGCAGGGGTCAAAACTCGGGAAAAGTACCATGAAAGAACGAGCGTTTAGGTTCCTAAAATATTTTAAAATTTAATCATGGTTGTATTGTTGATTCATTTTTACGAAACGAGAAGCGCGGCGATAAAGAAAGTAGTCCTTCGCCCAACGACGTGCCAGCGCCACCTGGTGGCGTGTTGCCCTATGGCCGCCGCTTCTGTGGCGTTCACTATGGTCCCTAGAAAGATTCCAGGGCCCATACGTTCACGTAGGTGAATTGTTGTGGCTTTGTGGTCGTGTTCCCGTCTCAGTCTTTTCGGTTATAACACACGCTCTCTGGTAATTTTCTCTCGACGATAATGCTGGTGCGAGTCGCTGCGCAGCGAATAACAATGAAAGTATGACCGCCGGTGTTCACCAGCAGTCTTAACGGCGATTTTTGTGAACTTGTGAGAGACGCCGATTGCAGTGTTGACCAATTTAAACACAATGGAGTGTTTACATTGTCCCTCTAGTGAAAAAACGTGGAATTTGAAATAATTTTGCGGAATATTTACGCCAGCTATCGTCACTGACATAACGGCCAAAGGCACTTTATTTCGTCATTTTAGCAGTGCGCAGCCAAAATGTCATTCGGAGAGCCCGAGTGCACTCGGCCCAAGTGCACTTATACCCCTGTCAAACGTGCCTATTTAAGTGCACTTACGCCGAGTGCGCTCGGGCTTCCTCAGTGGCACTTCGGCTGCTCGCGGCTAAACGACGAATTATAGTGCCCTTGGCCGTGATGTCAGTGACGATAGCCGGCGTAAATATTACGCAAAACTACTTGAAATTCCCCCTCTTTGTCCCGT
Organism: Haemaphysalis longicornis; assembly: GCF_048455015.1. NCBI lineage: Eukaryota > Metazoa > Arthropoda > Arachnida > Ixodida > Ixodidae > Haemaphysalis > Haemaphysalis longicornis. Next base: position 105,703,146 of record NW_027526225.1, read on the forward strand.
GAGAAATAATGTAAACATTTTGTTGCGTTTGCATTGTTCAAAATCGCAATCGGCGTCTCGCACAAGTCCACAATAAACGGAGTCGGGACGGCGACTGAACACCGGCGCTGATGTCTTCCCTGTTATTCAATGCGCAGCGAATAGCAGCAGCAGCATCGTTTGGGGGAAATTATCTGAAAGCGTGGAATATAACAGAGAAGGCTGAAGCGGAAACACAATCACAGGGCCACGGGCCACAAGAAACCACCTACGAGAACGCCGCATAGAACGGCTGCAAATGGAGAACAACCACATCACCCGGCGCTGGCACGTCGTTGAGAGAGAGGTTATTTTCTTGTTTTTCGTCGCTGCTTCTCTTTTTGTGTAAGTAAAAAAGCAATATATCTATAATTAACTTTTAAAGTTACTTATTATCATCTAAACGCTCGCGCTCATAGGTTATTTTTTCCGATTTTCCGACTTCTGCTCACGAGATTACTCACTCGGCGAACTGGCCCCGGGAAAGTGTGTTTGGGGAACACACTCAGCTTAAAGTGCGTTCCTTGTAACTGTCATTCACGTTTTTTCAAAATTTTGCATCTTGGTTTTTTTTTGTTGTTGTTGCGATAAGTAAGTAATGACCTATTTATTAATCATTTAATCAAATCAACTTTATTTGCCTCACAGATGGGTGCGGGTGTCACGTGTAGAAACTTCATTTGCTTCACTTCACTTACCTTACTTACCACAAACCTCATTTATCACGTGTAGAAACCTCATTTGCTTCAGCGCGCGACGGTTGGTCAATTAAAGACGTTTATAATGCGGCCATTCGCAGTTGCGGTTTCAGCAGGTGCCGCGAAAGGCTGGATTTCATATAAACAAAGCTGCCCACGTGACTGTCGGACGGATATCACAGAGCAGAGCTGCCGTATAACTGCCGATTCCGCGTCGGCGGCAGTTTCTGCTAATGCCCCTGCGTACTAATCTCGTCAGCCGCTTCGACCGTGGACGTGATGCAGCCTGCGCCGCGAGTGCAAATTGCTGCCCCGAATAGAGAATGACGCGCGGCGCTCGATACACTGGGTGGGGAGGCGCGCGCTGGGAGCATCCGGCCGGTCTGCCTACAGGTCTGCCTACAGAGGTGTTAGGCTTGACACTGCGGCGTATATTCGATTGCTGCTCTCGTAAGTGGTGCAGATGACGATTTTTCATGCGACTCGCCATCGCATCATTAACTCCTTTCCCGTACGTATGTGTTGCTTTTCTCATACGTGCTGTCCCATTTCTTGCAGCGGTAACAATTGCTATCGCTCGAGCTACCTGCGCCATCCTGCGGCCGTGGCCGCCGCCTCGCAGCGACCGTGCGGCTCGCTCACTGTTCTTTTCGTGTCCCCGGCGTGTTTTATCGTCCAGTGTAATAAAAAGCAATACAAAAGAGGGTACCTGTAATCACTGAAGAACTGTAGAGCAAAAGTACCGACCTCCGATGGAAGCGGCGAACCGGCGAGAAACGCCGGCAGTGAGGAAGCGGCCAGCACAAACTCGTGACGTGTTTGGATGTTGTTTATTTAGTTAACATCCAGGGAATGTCGATTGCGCGAGGTCCTCCGCTGGCTGCTCGGTTGCGTTTCGCACATTTTAAAATTGATTTGAAATATGTTCTAGGCTGTATTTGCCGCTGATATTTGCGGATGATGTACGTGTGTTCGCACCAATCTATCTCCGAAGTTATCTCGCCTTCAAAATTTTGTGTAAGTATTCCTTCAAGGCGACCAACAAGAGGTGCGAAATTCCAGGAGTTGCGCATTTAGCTGGCTGTCAATTCAGGTGGCCTAATGTCCATGCTGCAGCCTTTGGGCGTGTCTTTGAACAAGCTGTTCAAAGATAACGTTCCAAGGCCGTATGCAGAGTGGATGGTCAGCAGGCTCTGAGCCAGCCTGCAAGGTAAAAAAAACAACCGTCGATTAAGCTGCTGTGCAGCTGGATATCAGAAGCGTGAAAAATGAACGACACAGACGTCTTCGTCAAGAGTTTAAAGAAGATGGACATATCAAATGCCCTGGATGTGACTGCAGACCACTTTGAGTGGGATGGAGACGAAGCCTCAGAAGCCGACGTGTAATTCGGAGGCGACGACGGGGCCATGGCCAGCGATGTTAGCAGCACCGGCTTGGACTTGGACTGTTTCCTCTAGGGTCCCCTAATGCCAAATGCAGGATGGTGAAGTTGGGCTGCGGCTGGCCGCAACGAATAAAGCTATGTGCTTCATGCCTACGTCGAACCTGTACATTTATTACGAAGGTAAGTCCTCCTTGAAAATGTCTTGGTTATGTATAATACATATTTAAATCTTATTTACGCTCGCTTTTACCACTCGATTTTTTTTTGTGCCGCATAATTTTCGCACCTCCTAACTCCACACCGATTTTTCCGAAAAAAAAACTGTGGGGATTACGCGAGTAAATACGGTACACTTTCATCTCTCCTGTAATGTGGGGCCAATGGCTTGAGAACAAGAAAAAAAAAAGAGCGCTACCCTTTGCACTTTGATGGGAGGTTGTTCACGATTTATGAGTGCATAGTCTCAGCACTTGTGTTGGTTGAACCTGGTCCTTTTTCACTGACTTTCTCTTTCCTTTTTTCGTCACAAAAATTTGTCTCATGTCATAAACCTGCTGTTACAAAATCTAGTCACAAGGAAACCTACACACAAAGGGGCCAGACCTTGCCTATGCGAAATGTGCACCCATAGAAAGCCAGCTGGAGACATAGCAAAAAGACGACCGCTTTTGGGTGTACCCCCTAACTTTAATTCAATACTTCCTTTCATACACAGAAGCTGATTCCCATCACACCTGTTCACCCAAAAGAGTAGTTGCTTAAAGTGGAGACGTGTGTGTGTGTGTGTGGTGTGTGTGTGTGTGTGTGTGTGTGTGTGTGTGTGTGTGTGTGTGTGTGTGTGTGTGTGTGTGTGTGAGTGAGTGAGTGAGAGAGAGAGAGAGAGAGAGAGAGAGAGAGAGAGAGAGAGAGAGAGAGAGAGAGAGAGAGAGAGAGAGAGAGAGAGAGAGAGAGAGAGAGAGAGAGAGAGAGAGAGAAGGTAAAGGAAAGACAGGGAATGTTAACCAGGCTACGGCCTAGTATGCTGTCCTACACGGGGGTAAGGGGAATATTGAGGGAAAAGAGGAAACAAGCGTGCAAGGATAACTTGTTCCATAAGCTTTCCAACGCAACTGGCAAGTGCTATGGGTCGGTGTGCCGCCCGGTCCAGCAGAGATTTTTCAGGTTTGAGGAGCGGAACAAGGCGGCTTGACCTCCATTTTTCTGGGACTATGCTATCACGCCATAGTTCGTTGAAATATTTCAAAAGGGCGTGCCGGGCGCCGTTGCCAAGGTGACAGAGAGCAGCATAGCTGACTCCATCCGGCCCAGGCGATGACGATCGGGTGCAGAGAGCCAATGCCGCCTCAAGCACTTCCATCAAAAACGGGACGTCCATCCGAGAATCCCGCGAAGCGGGAATGTCAGGGGCAAGTGATGAACCAGCAGGGCATGTTCCACTGGCGATCCGAACGCAGAAGTCCTCTGCTACTTCGAGCTCCCCGAGTTACTGGTGAAGAGCCAGAGCATTGAATGGGGAGCGTTGTTGCACCGGGGTCATTAGCCCTCGCACAGTTCTCCATATTCCAGACAAAGACTTCCGAGGGTCGAGTGATTCACAAAAGGACTTCAACGCTGTGCTTTGACTTGCATAATGCGGCGTTGGATCTTCTTCTGCGTCCTTCTCGCATCTCTTAAA
>NW_027526225.1:105707023-105800114 GCF_048455015.1 Haemaphysalis longicornis
CAATGACATAGTTACCTCTGCTTGCGCATTTCCTCTAGAAACGCAATAATCAGCGGCCGTTGTGGGTTAATGCGCTGGTTTAATTCCACGAAACATCTTCGCCGTGGTCACCGCTTGAGTGTGAACATTGCTTCCACACATTGCACTTTTCCTATTGTTGAGTGCAGTCGTCTGCCGTTTCGGGAACGTCGAAGGGTGCTTTTTGAAGGTGGCGTGGTGATTATTTAAAGCATAAAAGTTTAGTACGCGAAACGGGTAAGAAGCGACAAGACCTGCGTACGCGTGCAAATTCCACACCCTTGTAAAACTGCGCTGTGTCCTTATAGAAAGAAGAAACAAACAAAAACATTTACACTGCACACGACCCCTGAGCTATCGCCCATACATTATTGGACACGTATTTTACACCAGCAAGCGCCTGTGTGATCGTGTCCTTCCCGTATATTTCTAAAATAAATACCATTTTTGGACAGTCGTTGTTTATACTCAGGAGGAGGAATAAACATTTATTCAGCTGTGTTGAGTTGCTAATTTTACGTATTATTTAAAATACGTTTCTATGGATGCGCAAGAGTATTTAGGGGGGATTTTTCGGTAAAATTAAGCAGTTGTGAGTTTGCGTCTGTCATGTGGCATTTCGTGTGTCATTTTCATATATTTCAAATCCGACATGAATCACCTTGTCCAGAAACGTTTCTCACTCAGCATAACCAAATGCCTAATATGGTCACGTCTTAACCTCTTAAGGTGGACCTAAGTTTAAAGAAAGAGGAGAAAACGCGTAATATAATGCACGTTGTTGCCCACATGTGTGAGGGGCGTGTGTGCCTTCACTCGCTGATTTTTTTTTTAAATTTTTTCCCACAATGCTTGTTTTCAATACATTTTTGAAAAAGGCGAGCCACAATTCCTGGACAATCTCGGATCAAAGGGGGGTGAATTAATTTTGAAAATACGTGTTAAAGTACTGCTTTTTCACCGCTACAGAACACAACGCCTAGTGTAGTTTCGATTGTAAGTAATACTGATAACCATAGTTTGGCTTTTCGCGTTACGTGCGTTCTGTTCTCTCTGCTCTTGCACCGTTGGCAGGACCTCCCCCCTCTTCACGAAAAAAAAAAGGGAAATGCACAGAATTTCATTTTTTAACCAATCCTCAAGAAATAAAAGACAAAGGCGATATTCAGTTTACAAAACAAAGTAGTTACCGGGAACCCGTTTCGCTGATTCGCAACGAGAAATAAAAAGGAAATGTTTTACTACATCTGCAACAGCGCAACTTCATTTATTGCCATCTTTAGGGTTCGTAAGCGACCTTATACGCAAGAATGCAAACACATCTCAGTGTTGCAGGCACCTGTTAGATTTTAAAAGGAACGCAATTGGTCAACAGAGCAGCCGTAACAGAAAATTTGTGCTCACTGTGAGGTCCCAGAAGCTTGGTTTGCACACTGTAAACCTGCTTGTCACTTTGCTAAAACCTAGCTAAACATGAGATGTTGATTGTACTGCGTGCGTTGACAATTCAATTCGCAAGTTCACTTGCGACGAAAGCCGTAAATAAGTGATCCGAAACCGTTATTCATCAAACCTTCCTTCAGAGTCGCTAAAATTTCATTTAAAAGACCCGTTAGAGCGGTTACATTTATATCTCTGCGCTGATCAAAATTCAGTAATTTTATGTTGCCTTTTGAACACACAAAAAATATCGTAAGCTCTTAGAAAGAATTTCGGGGCAGTTAAGTAGTGTTACCATTTCAGGGCATCCCACAAATGCAAGAATGCGTCATGCTACCAGTGAAAGCGATTGATATTGCCGTTGTAAACTGAATTTCAAAGATCGAGGCTTCCTGATTTGTTTCTATTTATGCTGTTATTGAAGGCTCAAAGCCATAGTCGGGAAAGATCGAGCTTGCTACGAGCCACAGCGTACAAGTTCATTGTCACAATTACGGCCATTCTGAGATTCCCGATGAGCCGTCGCTTTTTTTGGCGTAGTAATAAAAACTGACTGCCGCTTCCATGCTATACATTGAACGTTGAGGAACCGAACTACAGCATACCACTCTTGTTTGCACCTTTCGTGCGCTCATACTGCGAGAAAAAAGCACGAAGCGCGCCCACAGTGTGCATTCCTACGGGCCGCTCTGCGGAGCATCCACACTAGCAGCGCGACGGTGTCGCCACCTACATGTCGAGCTCGCGTCGAATATTCGTAGCGCGCGCAGTAGAGGGAGAGGTAGCACCTGCTGCTGCAACGCCTCTTTCAGCGCCGGAGCACGCGCATGCGCGCCCGCACCTGTTGTTGAGAGCGAGGAGGAGCGGGGGAGGGGTGCACGTGCTGGCTGGCTGCGGACGCCGACTTACGGACGCATAACATCGTGAGTTAAAGAAATGCTCTGCATTTAAAAATCACAAGAGGGAGGGGGGGGGGCACACATCTTGCTATGGTGGTCATTTTGTTTTCATGAATATTTGGCTTTATTTTCAATTATCTAAAAATTAAATGCTTTGAAATGAAATTTTAAAGAGACGGGCATGGGTTCCCAGGAACCGTAAATGCACTGTGTTTTTGCTACGAGCAGCTTCACAGCAGAGTCCAACGTCAAATTTGCCTCATCGAGAAGGTGGTGTTGCCGCTGGCTTCGTATTTCCAAAGTCCTGGTATTTCGTAGGAGTTTAACACTATATTAAACGGGCTTATGAACTGAAACCCTTCCCGTTCCACCGAGGAATAACGGGTAAATTAAATACAGTGAAAATGGATGTTTGGATTTAAAATTTAAAAAATGTAAAAAGGTAATTAATAAGATAATTACGCAGAAAATGACTCACTACAGAACAATGATAAATACAAAAGATCTAAAAGCTGTTATCGCGTTATTTGCCGCTGACTTTGTTTCTGCGTGTGAGTGAAATTGTGACAAAATATTTGAGGGGTTAGTATTGTTGAATATTAGCGTTAATTAGTACTGTCATTTCTTCTAAAATTTTTAATGTTTTTGTATGTTTTATTAGCTCTGGTTTCCTTCTTACTGGAGGTCTGACCGGTCTAACCTTGCAGGTGTGCGTTCGCCTTGTGGTAATAATTATGTGCCCGGCCCCCACCCTCGGCGCGGGTCAGGGAGCCTAGCCTGATAGCATTGAGAAGACAATAGTGTGAACGTGCGTTGGCGAATCTACTTTCAATGTGAAACTCGTTGGTGGGCTCTAGCATACTTCAAGCTAATATGCCATTCAGGTTAAAGCGTCACATGAAAATACCAGCTCGTAGTTTCCCGTAACGCGTATAGGTAGTTTTTGTTAACTTCAGGAAGCTTCCATCTCGTGAAGCACGTTATGTTCACCGGTGATTTCTCGTACCATAATAAAATCATAGGCGAGCGACTGGATTCATACTTCATTGTCAGTATTTTCCACGAATTCTTCGACATAAATAACGGTACATGATTGGGGATTCTTCAATTGCTTTGCATTTTAAAGCCTAGCTCAATAAACATTTGCGGCATGCCAAAAGTAGCCCGTAGCATTTCACAAACCTCGTGCTTTACATTCTCATTTGAAATGAAAAGCAGCTTTCACTTTTGGATTTCATTGCGGCTTAGGGCGCCTGCGCTGGAGTGATGCTACTGCTGCTGATGATGATGATTGTAATTAGTGGCCCTCTATTTGAATCGGGACGTCAGTTGTCAGCAACCAACTTGCCTGCTTTATTTTTTTGCTTGCTAATTGTATCGCCTATGTAACAAGTTATTGACGTGTCATCTTACAAAGGAAACTAATATATGTTTTACACTTACACTCTCCGTGTAATTGTTTCGCTGCTCTTAGGGCAGGCTCAAAATACTTTTTTCTGACAGAGGTGGTAGCTGTTCTAGGCCATATTCCCCTCTCTTCTTTTCGCCCACCAGCATTGTAATCTTCCTTTAGTCATCTCGGCAGCCTTGAAGTTAACACGCACTGGCCAATCGGCCAGTGTGTGCAAGGCAACTCGAAAGCGGCGGACTGCTGTGCAGCTAAAACAAGCATAGTGCGTGCAGTAGGAACTACAGCACGGATCGGTACTTCTATGTTTACGTGTGCTTTCGTAACTTCCACTGTTTTCCCCCCGTTCTTACTGCTGTAAAAAGAATGTGCCCTAAATTTAAGCGGAAATAGCTCCTTCGGCAAGCTTATAAGCTCTGCCTGATTTGCGTTACGCCGACGAGTCGCCACACCATCGGCCAACTGCCGAGTTGCCAGACCGCGTTGTCACACTAATGATGATGATAGTTGGGTTTTATTGGCGCAAGGCCGACTTTGGGCAAAGAGCGCCATCGTTGTCACACTACACCGACGGCGACACAAACACGTCGGCCGATGGAAAGTCGCCGTAGTGTGACTGACTCGCCGACCGAAGACACCGAAGACGTCACGGCGCTCGCACTGCTGGCGGGCCTCCTGTTGGGTCTGTTGAAACTTGGCGCTCGAGCCACAAGCGCGAGGCTCTAGCTCCAGCGTTATTTGTATTTTATGGTTAAAACATTCCCATTTGCGTTCTTGTTTTCTAATTTCCAGTCGCGAAAGTCGAACACACATCTTTTAATTAGAAACACTGCAAACACCAGTTATGTATGGGCGCTCTTCCTCTAATAACCTAAAACTATATTTTTGCTGAACAATTATGGCAAATATGTAGCGTCTTCCTAGATTCATTACACAAAATGTTTTGCCTAAATAAACATTTCTCTAATGACGTCTTTTATCTTTGGCCGGTGGCTGAATCGAGGGACAGACAGACAGACAGACAGACAGACAGACAGACAGACAGACAGACAGACAGACAGACAGACAGACAGACAGACAGACAGACAGACAGACAGACAGACAGACAGACAGACAGACAGACAGACAGACAGACAGACAGACAGACAGACAGACAGACAGACAGACAGACAGACAGACAGACAAAAATCTTCACGCTTCAGTAGCCCAAGAATATGGCCTTTCAAAAACGCATGAAATCTAAATAGAGCGAGACATCACCGCTGCACCCTCGCTTTCCTTGAAACTTGGCCAATCATTTTTTCGCTACTTGAAATGTCCACCGTGTTTAAGTGCCTTAAGTGTCCTCGTGGTACTAGCCAAGTCAGCCTACAGAAAATTGCATGCTTAGTGAAAGCGTGAACTCTTCATTTCTGACGCGAATACGGTAGGCAGCAGCAGCTGCGTAAGAAAAAAATAATCTCTGTGGCAAACAAACCAGCGCATCAAATTAAAAATGTCTGGCACGTATACTCGAGCTCCCAATTGTTTAAAAATTTATAAAAGGAATTTCGCAGTCAAATGATTTGGAACGCTGTTCAAACGACGTAATTGTAAACGTCGGGCTCCTCTTGTGCTCTCTCGATGTACTCTTTGTCTAGCAGTACGTCTATGCCGGCTTTGATCATGAGAACGTCGGGCTGAAAGCGGAGAGACAGCTGGCTGAGTACCTCAGCGACGAGTTCTTCGTGCTTAAGACTCTTGCGCGCCTTCATGATCCGCACTATCGTTGCTTGGATGCACATCCTCCTGCATTCGAGTGCAGACTTGTTCGTGCTTTCCTGCTGGGCCTGCACCTCTGCCTTCAAGGGTACGTTGATGTTTACGTGCACCTTTTTGTTGCAGTATTGGTCGTTGACGCACAGCAACGTGTCAGGCTCCAGCCGTAAGGCGGCCTGCGTGGAAGTGCCTCCGCTTCTTTCTTCCACGCGCACTAGCAGGCGGAACTTGAGCAAGGAATGCAGGACCATAAGAAGGGTGTCCATCGCGATGCCCGTGCTTTCGTGGAGCTGCTGGACTGTGAAGTTCAGCTCACTATTGAACTGCAGCAGGACGGCCATTTGGAACATGGAAGCACGAAGTGTGTAGGTGGTCGTGGTGCAGTCCATCGCCAGCTCCCCCCAGGAGACGTCGTGGAACCAAGTAAGCGTCCGGTCCTTGTGCTTGCCGCAATAGAATGCGAAGAATAGCTCTGCCGAATGCTGCAGGTCAGCAGGGATCCCGCACGTAGATTTCTCCTTGAACGGCCACGAGGCGGAAGTCATGACAACTGCCCTAAAGTCCAGTTTAACACGCTCGGCGATGCTCTCTGCATAAATCTTAAATTCTGCGTTCAAATCCTTACTTATGCTAGCATCTTTACACAGACGCTCGAGTCTCAAGGTGTATTCCATGCTGCAAGCTTGCTTCATCTTTGAGATCATGCACTTCTCTGCATAGTCACTTATATATGTCTCGTTCACCAGCCTCTTGGCATGCAATTTGGCGAAAACCGTCTGGAACACGTCTTTGTCCCCCAGGTACTTGAACAGAATCATCGCTTCATTGAGAGCATCGTCCAAGTCATGTACGTGCGGGCTTTTTGAGTTCTTGTTTAGTAGACTGCCGCAGTATCTAGCCAGAAGCTCGGAAGATTTCGCGGACGAGTTTCCAAGCCTGGTAACAGCATTGTTGTTAACAAGCCTGCCAAGTGCCCTGTCCAAAGGTGGAGTAAATTCGTGGGGGTGCGCAAATTCAGAGAAAATTAGCGTAGTGTACTTTTTGTACACCTCTAACAAGGTGCCCACGTACAGCGTCGGGTCCTGAAACGCCTTATCGGCGACTTTCTCGATGCTCGCTTGACCACCCGCCTCCACTTGCTCTTCAAAAAGTGCTTTCAGTCGCTCAGGTTCACAGTTGGAGCGGTACACAAGCTTCAACAATCGCCCAATGCTGTTTTGTGGATCAGACACCAAGAGATTCTTGAGTTCACCATAGAAGGCCTCTAGATGATTTTCGACGAGAACCTTTTCGCAGATCGTAAGGAGCGGCTTTAGCGTCGATTCATGCATGCAAAGCTGCACCCTTCGCCGTTCCTCGTTCAGACAGATCTCCACCAGCCGCAGGTACTCGGCGACGCTATGGCTCTGGAGATACTGGGTAGTTACTTTTTTGTAGTAGCACTCCGTGGCTTCCAGAAAGATGCCCTCAAAATCTTCTTTGTAAGTCTTCAGTCCTGGTTTCTTGTCTGATGGGTCATCCTCATTTACGTCCGCCTCAACGAAGGACGACAGAGCAACTCTTATCAGTCCCGTGTCAATGTCCTCTCCGTTTCGCGCTTTTTCGATCAGCCTCAGCACTGAGTTGGTTATCTGCTCCTTAAACTTGGAAATGATGTAACGATTCCACAATATTAAGGTCAAGTCGTAAATGCGGAAAAATTGTGCCTGGCCGGCAGTTTGCATTCTCTCGGTCCAAGTGCGGTTGACGAAGTCGCAGATTCCGTCCAGAACCGTGCTGGAAAATCTGTACTCCTCCCAGGCGCTGACGTAGAAGCGCAGAACGTTATCGTTCATTAGGTCCACTTTCTTGCCGCTGTGACCTTCTAGGTAGGTCGCGAGGAAGTGCTTTATGCGCTCGTAGAGCTCTAAAATTGACGACAGCTCCGGGTGCATACCTGTAGGAGGTTTGGTCATTATGGAGTGCCACGATGTGTTCACGGCGTAGTTGTACACGCAGCTGTAGAGTCTCATGTAGTCGCCTTTGGACATGCCCGTTCGGTTGGAACTGTAGACCTTCCGGATGCCTTCGAGCAACTGGCCCCAAACCTTTTCTGCTTGGGCTTCTTCCGGTGGTTCATTAATATCTCCCGCTACAAGCTCGCCGCCGGCCGCCATTTCGTCTAGTCTGGCCGCTTCCACCACGCCTGCACGCTCTTTAGCGGGGCTGTCCTCATCTTCGTCACGGCCAACTGCACTCAAATTTCACCTCGACCAAATTTGTCTTAAATGCGTAGTAAGTACGACCAAATCAGCTGGAACACGAGTGGTAGCCCCGTGAAACACCTCGTTAATCAGTCAGAAGCATTTATAAAAGCTCGGCCGACGGCCACGCTGGACCTACCGGCGGATCGCGTAAACAGCCACAGCGCGCCTGTGGCGCTCCGGCCGTCCGCGACTTGTTCCTCTAGCCAGCAACGCTGCTGGAGAACCGGCCGCGCTCTGCTGCAAACGCTTCACCCATTTGCTACCCCGAGCGCGCGTAGAGCTTGCGCGCAGGCTTTCTCCCGAGCAGCTGACCGTCCGGCCGCTCGCTGGACGGCTGCAATGTCACTGCAATGGCCGCGCTCTCCTCGATTTTGGTTTCCAAATCTCTGAATTTTGCTGATCGCTTGCGGCGTCCACGCGCGTATGCATCTTGATTTTGCTTTCAGCAGACTATATGGAAATTGTGTTTTCAGGAGGTCGAAATTTTGAGTGCATTTGGCCTTTAATGTAAGCGGCTCACGCCTGCCGGCGGGGATTGGCCAAGGCTTGAGAACGGCTGCTTGTGACTATCTGGGCAGCGTGTATGCGTCTCCTAGTCAGTATATCCAGCTGTCATCTGAGCTTGCTATGGGGGTTATATCACAGCATAAACATACTTAAAGCATGCAAAACCACCCGAACAGAAATAAATAACAGCCAAAACGTGCTTACAGTGGTTAAAAACCACGGTGTTGAAAAATATTGCAGCAGAAATAGCCGAAACCGACGTAAAAGGGGCAAACTGACGAAAACGTACAAGAAGCAGTAGCTGAAACTGACCAAAAGGCAACTAAAATTAAGATGTCATAAATAGATTATATGCGTGATAGCAAATGTGAATATTAAAATAAGACAAACCCTTGAAAATGAAAAAAAAAGCTATAACGGGATTCTAACCCGGGTTAGGATGTTTGCTTCGCAGGAGCAGAACCTTTACACTACGAGAGCAAGCGGTTCTGAGCGGTTAAATGGAGGGCCATAAGCACGTGGACATAGCTCCAAACATGCCCCTAGATGGCGCCATGCGTCGCTCGGCTGTGCTGACTAGGAAATACCTATACGCATCTGGGAATGCAATGTCGCATCGAGATGACATTTAAGAGGGGTAGAAATTAGTTCAAATGTGGGGAGGGTGGACGTCACGACTCAGGGGGGCTGCCGAAACTGGGAACTTTTCGCAAGAGCCAACGTCGGTCATCGTAAGCGTGACAAAACAATCGGACGGGAGCGCTCGAGCTCAAATGCGGCTTGTTGCAGTAACGGCTGCTTTCGAGGATGCATGTCAACGACACGTGGCTCCCTCGCGGCGTAGACCACAAAACGCGGTCTGAAGGGTACAGGGGCAGTCTGCACCACAGAGGCAATTGCAGGTCGGCGCTACAAAGTTTTCAACAGTGGCTTTCAACTGTACACCACGTGTCGGGGTACTGTGGAAAATACAGACAGACAGACAGACAGACAGACAGACAGACAGACAGACAGACAGACAGACAGACAGACAGACAGACAGACAGACAGACAGACAGACAGACAGACAGACAGACAGACAGACAGACAGACAAAGAACCTTATTATATGTCCCGAGGGTCTATCCTGGATAGCCGCTAAGGGTCCTCATCAGGTAGTCGTAGGCCACACCCGCGTAGGAGGTGCGAGACCTTGGTCTTCCCCCCTCTCGCAGGCCCTCTGGACAGCCAGGAGTTGCTTGTGAGGATCGTTGCTCGAGAGAGCGCTCGTCCATTCGTGCTCGGTGCTGAAGTCCGTGGCCGTACGTAACGCCGACATTACAGAGTTTTACTAGTCTGCCTGTTCCGTCGTGTACGTTGTTACTCTGATTACCGGGACCCGACTGCGCATGCACGCACGGAAGGGCGAGGAGGAATGGTGAGGAGGCTACCCCACCGTGACGAATGCACGGACATGGCGAAGGCTGGCCCGCGGAACTAATCCCCCTACCGTGACGAATGCCCAAGTGTCCAGACTAGTCCCGGTCAACACGGTAACTACGCACACGACCGGACAGACGGACTGCTAAAACTATATTGCCAGAGCGTGTGTAATACGAAACCGGTTAAAGGGACAGAGATCGGAATTTTGTCGAGTTGATGTACTCTAGCTCATTTGCAAGCCACAAGGAATTACTAAACAAATTCACGGAAGAAAATTTTAATTTACCAATAACCCTTTTCAGATCTGAAAGGAAGCTCAATATGTTGTGTCTCAACCTGACAACTGTACGTATACAAACAACACTGTCGGTTTCAATGCGTGATTCCAAAACCCCACGCAGGGATACAAAAGACTGCATTTTATCATTGTTTTAGCTAGGGACGAGTATTTAAATACCCCTTTTCAACCAAGGTACAGTTGAAACTGCGCTGCCACTCGGCTCGTTGCCATGGTTGCCAGCATTCGTTTTGGCAGAACGCGTAAAGCTGGTACATTCAAAATATTCTGCTTTTAAACGAGGACCCAGAAAAACCGTGTCGGTTGAAGTTCTTTCAACTGATGCCCTTTTATGCAGGACAGCACAAAATCGGTTTTCTGTCCCTACAACTATAGGTGCGCCTACACTTGTGCTTTTGTTTCTGCGTTATTTTTGTGTGTAAGCCAGTTTCTTGCATGTCACTTTCACCCCCATATTCGCCGATCTAACATCGCTTGAATAAAAACGGCCCGAGGCATCCTTCACTCTTCTCGTACCGGCCAACCGAACACAAAGTTGGACGGGGAGCGTGAGAGGTTGGCTTGGAAGAGGAGAGGCATTTACACGCCAGGGCAGGCAGAGGGCAATCGTCTCTCACCAACATTACCAGACAAGAGAGCCGACACGCGGCCATGTTTTGCATTGTTAGCTGTCCGAAACTGGAATAAAAATTTGGTCTTCTCTCGATAAGCGCGATTGGATCGGCTATTCACCGTTTCTCCACTCATCGCGTAGTCCGCCGCCGATCGAGAGACCCGCAACACACGGTGGTTTCAATCTAACCGCGCACACCTGCTTGATTTCCGCTCCGTGATGCGGAGACTAAGCGAAGCTGTACGCTCATTGAGCTTACCTTGCACATCCCACCGTGGCGCCACATTCCCGAGCCACGCGGGCTACCTGCAATGTGGAATTCGTGGCCTGTCACTTACCACGGCCGAAATGATGCTTCGGGTGATCTTTCCAAGGGTCTTGCTGAAGTGGCCGGGCACAGATTTATACTTGAATTAATCTCGTCATAAGCGAGGCCCAGACAACTCAAGGAAAGAAAAGGGGAAAAAAAAGATAGGTGAGAGTTGAACGCGGCCGCTGCGACGCTCGCCGACGGCCGGGGGTCGTGGCGAGCCCCTGTAATCCAGCTTCCCGGAGGCCGGGCCTGGCGGACGAGCTGAGGCCGGGGGTCCTGTGCCGCGGTTGGCCATGTTGACGGGACGTCCGCGCTAAGCGGGGCGTCGATATGGTGACCCCGGGGGAGCTCGGGGCGGCCAGGTCGCTTAAGGAGGAGCGAACCGGCCCAGGGCGGAGACGCAGCAGGCAAAAGCTCCCGCGTCTCGCAGTAGCGGGACAGCGCCCCGGAATGGGCGCCGCGGCACAGCCCGGATGTCAGACTCGGACCTAGGTCTTTTTGCTTAGTGTTCCTTTTTGCGGCTCGTGGATGAGAAGCTACAGTTAAGTTTTTGTAAGCGCTGCATTGAGTCGTAATCGGTGATACAAAGTTTCTAGTCGGCGCGAAGACCTTCCTCATGTTATGCATTTGAAGGCCCCTGCTTCATCTGCCTTTTCATTACCTGGAACACCACAGTGGCCTGGAAGCCACTGAAATGTCACTTGGTGCCCTGTGTATTTGGCCTGGTGGTGCAAGTAAGTTATTTCACGAGAGGCGTGTTCGTGAATGCTGAAGCAGTCGTTGCGCAGTAGACTTTGGAGGGCTGCCTTGGAATCTGTGAAGATGGTCCATTGCCCCGGCGGTTGGCGGGGCAATGGACATTCTTTGCCGAGTTGCTAGGACCGTGTAACGCCCTGCATTTCCACAAAATGCAGATATCAACGGAAGTTCCACCTGCAATCGCTATACTATCGTCAATGGAAATAACCGGTAACATGAAATTTTGAAAAACTAAAAATTAAGCAAAATAAAATTTACGGAAAATGGTGAAACGTGTAGCGTCCTGAATGCAGATTTCTCGAAAGTTCCATCTGTAATCGTTATAATAGCGTAAACGGAGATAATTGGTCATGCAACTTTTACAAAATCTAAAAAATAAGCAAATATAAAAAAATTACGGCAAATGATGAACCCCACATTTCCACAATAATGCAGATTTCGAGAAAGTTCTAAGTGTGATAGTTATAACATAAATGGAGACGATTGGTTGCACGAAATTTTGAAAAGCTAAAAGAAGCAAAATACAAAAAATTACGGGAAATATGAAGAAAGGTGTAAGGCCCCGCATTTTCAAGTTATCAAACATAAATGGAGACGATTGGTTTCACGAAATTTTGAAAAACTAAAAGCAAAATACAAAAATTTACTGGAAATATGGTGAGACGTATAACGCCCTGCATTTTCCCAATAATGCAGATTTCTCGGAAGTTCTATCTGTAATTGTTATAATGGCATAAATGGAGATTATTGGTCGCACAAAATTTTCAAAATTAAAAAATAAGAAACATCAAATAATTACACAAAATGGAGAACTGTATGTGTAAGTGCCCTGGATTTCCTCAATAATGTATATTTCTCAAAAGGCCCAATTTTTATCATTATAATAACGCAAATGGAGATAATTGGTTGGACGAAATATTGAAAATATAAAAATAAAGAAATATGTAAAAATTACAAAAAGTGGCAAAATGTATAAAGCGTGGCATTTCGACAATATTCTAGATTTCACCGAAGTACCACCTTTAATCATTATAGTACCGTAAACGGAATAGTCGAACGAAGTTTGGAAAAGCCAATAAAATAAGAAGAATATGCAATAACTATGCAAAATTGCGGACCGTGTAACGCCCCGCATTAGCACAATAATGCAGATTTCGTGAAAGTTATAAAGGTGATCGTTATAATAACCTAAATCGAGATGATTGGTTGCGCGAAATATTGAGAAAAATAAATAAGAAAAAAAAATTTAAAAATCAGAGAATAGCCAAACGTACAACGCATGGCATTTCCACAACAATGCTCATTTCGGGAAAGTTCCACCTGTAATCGTAATATTAGCGTAAATGAAGATAATTGTTCGAACGAAATTTGGAAAAACCAGAAAAATCAGACAGATATAACGTAATTGCAGAAAATGGCGACGCGTGTAATACCCTGCAGTTCCACAATAATGCAGATTTCGCGAATGTTCCATTTCGAATCGTTATAATAGCGCAAATGGATATAATTTGTCGGAAAGGGTGTAGAAAAAACAAATATTTGACAAAAAAGCTCACACTCAAGGCAAATGTCACCAGAATGCTATGCATTAGTAGATATTTCTCTGAATTTCTGCAGAATTTTTTGTTAATGTTCGAATATGGGTCCCATTAGAAAGCACGCTCACTGTCTTGGTTCCCTCCGCATCTAATAAGAGAAAACAACAAAATCAACTGCTCACAATTTCAGCGCTCGCAAAGTACCCGAGCCGAAAAAAAAAAAAAACCATTGGTGAACCAATTCATCCAATTTGCAACCCAATGGGTCAAAATGGAATCCCAATGGGTCCAAAAATGGAAACCCAATCGGCCAAATTGGAAGCGCAATGGGGCCATTTGGACCTATTGGAACGATCAGAACTGGGCCATTTGCTCGAATAGGATGGCCAGTTGGCCCATTGGACTCATTGGCTGCGACATGATGACCAAATCGCGGAACCACTTTAGATAGTATTCGGATTGTATTCAATTACGACAAACCATTTGCTCAAAGTAATTGTCCATTTGAAACTATCACAGATGTTCGAACTTCATTTGAAACTATCAGAAATCTTCGAAACTTAACCTTGACACATTTATATTGATGAAGCAATTGATTTTGAATATTACAATCAGCAATTCAAAATAAAGTGCTCAAAGAACATGATAACAAGCAAACACTAAAGAAAAACTTTCTGACATGAGTAGCAAATTGTTTCGAAATAAAACCACGATCCAATTCAATCGAATGCAATGTCTGTCTGCCTGTCTCATCTTTCTGGTTGTCGATTCAGCCACCCGGACAAAACTTAAAGGAAGGCTCGAACGAGAAGGTTATGTAGGCAAAACTTCCCCGAAGCAACGCAATTTGTGAACATTATTCATCAGAAATAAAACAGGCATATTTGAAGCAAACTATCATAATCTAGGTGGTATTTGAGATGTTCTTTGAACTAGAAAGGATTTTTGCGATAGGAAATAAAGAAATACGCATTCAAAACAAAACTAAAAAACAAAAGCGCTCGCGCCCTAGCCTAGACGTCGTTGAAACATTCCAAGAAGTCATGGAGTGATGAAAATTTCCGTGTTGATAGCACGTGATCAGTGCAACGCGAGAAGATTGAATTACTTGAGCAAACATCCACCTTGTTTATCGTGAAAGTAACAATGCTAGAGGGGAAGAGAGTGCGAGGTTGACGCTAAAAACAAGAGAGGCATTTACACCTCACGGGAGGCAGAGAGCAATCGTCTCTACCAGCAAAGTGAGCACAAACGCGGCCATCTTTTTTTGTATGTTAGCCTCCCTATACTGGAATAAAAGTTCTGTATTCTCTCGATAAGTGAGGAGGGATCGGCTATTCTCCGTTCCTCCACTCATCGCGTAGTCCACCACCGATCGAGAGACCCGTAACGCACGGCGGTTTCAATCTAACCGCGCACACCTGTTTGATTTCCGCTCCGTAGTGCGGAGACTAAGCGAAGCTGTACGCTCATGAAGCTTCCCTTGTACACCCCATCGTGGCGCCACATTCCCGAGCAACGCGGGCGACCTGCATTGTGGAATTCGTGGCCTGTCACGTGATCACAGCCGAAACGATGCTTCGGGCTATCTTTACAAGGGTCTTGCTGAAGTGGACGGGCACAGATTTATACTTCAATTACTCTCGTCATAGGCGAGGCGGGGGCAACTCAAGGAAAGAAAAGGGGAAAAAAAAGATAGGTGAGAGTTGAACGCGGCCGCTGCGACGCTCGCCGACGGCCGGGGGTCGTGGTGAGCCCCTGTAATCCAGCTTCCCGGAGGCCGGGCCTAGCGGACGAGCTGAGGCCGGGGGTCCTGTGCCGCGGTTGGCCATGTTGACGGGACGTCCGCGCTAAGCGGGGCGTCGATATGGTGACCCCGGGGGAGCTCGGGGCGGCCAGGTCGCGTAAGGAGGAGCGAACCGGCCCAGGGCGGAGACGCAGCAGGCAAAAGCTCCCGCGTCTCGCAGTAGCGGGACTGCGCCCCGGAATGGGCGCCGCGGCACAGCCCGGATGTCAGACTCGGACCTAGGTCTTTTTGCTTTGCTTAGTGTTCCTTTTTGCGGCTCGTGGATGAGAAGCTACAGTGGCTGAGGCCGCAATCTTTTCATTTTATTCGGGATTTGGTTTTTCTTATTGCTTCCCGGAGCTCCGTTTTTCCCTTTTTAATGCGTAGCATTCTCTGCCGAGCGCCCCCACTGCCAGGACCGTTTGCGCCCTGCATTTCCACAAAAATGCAGATATCGCCGAGGTTGCACCTGCAATCGCTATAATAGCGTAAATGGAGATAACTGGTCGCGCTAAAAATTGAAAAACTACAAAAATAAGCAAAGTAAACAAAAAAATTACGGGAAATGGTGAATCCTGTAACACCCTGCATTTCCACAATAATGCAGATTTCTCGAAAGTTCTAATTTGAATCATTTAATAACGTAAATCGAGATAATTGGTTGGACGAAATTTTGTAAACTGAAAATAGAAAAAAATAATATTAAAAATGACAAAAATTCTAAACTTATAACGCGTGGCATTTCAACAATAATGTAGATTACGCCAAAGTTCACCTGTTATTGTTATATTATAGTAAACGCAGATAATTGGTCGAATGAATTTTTGAAAAATTAAAAAATAAGAAGACTACGCAAAAATACGGGAAATGGCGAACCGTGTAACGCCCCGCATTTACACAATGATGCAGATTTCGATAAAGTTCTAAATGTGATTGTTATAAAATAAATGGAGATAATTGGTCGGACAAGATTTTGAAAAACAGAAAATAAGAAAAATATTAAAACACGGGAGAATGGCAAAACGTATAACGCATGTCATTTCCACAACAATGCGTATTTCGCGAAACTTTCACCTGTAATCATAATATTGGCGTAAATGGAGGTAATTGGTTGAACAAAATTTTGAAAATTAGAAAAAAAAAATACATCTATAGTAATTACAGAAAATGGCGACCTGTGTAATACCCTGCATTTCTACAATAATGCAGATTTCGCGAATGTTCCTCTTCGAATCGTTATAATGGCGTAAATGGATATAATTTGTCGGACAGGACTAAGAAAAAATTTGACTAAAAACTCACACGCAAGGCAAACATCATAAGAATGCTAGACAATAGTAGATAATTCTCAGAGTTTCTGCAGAATTGTTTTTTTAACGTTCGAATATGGGTCCCATTAGAGAGAGAGAATAACTTTATTTCTGACGAGGCTCAGTCCTAGCGAGTGTCCCTCAGGTGAGGGAGGCGCGCCAGGTAATCCTGAGCCCTAGTGGCGGTCAGGAGCTGTAGCTCGGGCGAGGAGCTCCCGGTCACCTCCAGCCAGGTTGGGTAAACGAAGCGGGGGTAAAGAGGGGCATTCACAAATGGCATGTGGTGCGGTATCTCGAGCGCCACATGCCGGGCAGTTTGGGCGGGGATATAATGTGGAATAGATGTGGTGGAGGACGTGTCTGGTGGGGAGGGAATGGGTCTGTAATTGTCGCCATAATCTGTCCAAGGGGGAAGGAAGAGACGTGTGAGGGGGCGGTAGTTCTAGCCGCTTAGGCGGTAATGTGTGGTAATGTCGCTAAAAGTAAGCAGGGGTTCGCGAGCGTTTCGTGCGCCATGCTGTGAGACGTCCACGTCTGTTGCTCGATAAATGAGTCCTTGAGCGGCCAGGTGGGCCGTTTCCGCACCGCCAAAGCCCACGTGGCCGGGGGTCCAGTGCAGGATTATGATTTTGTTGGGAGGAGGGCGGGATAGGAGAATTTGGCGAGCAGGGAAGGAGATGTGTCCCCGCGCAAAATTTCGTACGGCCGTCTTAGAACCGGAGAATATGTGAGATGGGGGTGGTTGGTGTGTTATGGCCAGAGCTATTGCCGCTTCCTCGGCCTCGTGGGGGTGGGCTTTGCGGACGGTGGCTGCCGCTGCTGGGATCGGTCTGTCTTCTGTGATAATAGCAGCCGCAAAAGCAGGTCGGTGTCTATATTCCGCGGCGTCTACGTAAATGGAGTCAGGAGATGGGGGGAATAGGCGTAAGTGTGCCAAGGCGCGGGCCCTTCGTCGGGCTGCGTGGTGGTTAGGATGCATGTGACGGGGAAGAGGGAGGATTTCGAGGTTTTCGCGGTGAGATAGGGGTAGGGGGTGAAGGTGGGGGGGGGGGGGTGGGGGGCCTGGAGCAGTGAGGTTGAGTTGTTGCAGGACTATCGAACCTGTGGGAGTTGTGGATAGACGAGCAACTTGGCTAAGGCGGTGGGCTTCGAGGAGCTCGGGGATTGTGTTAAATGTCCCAGTTGAAAGGAGGCGGATGGTAGAGGTGTTGGGTGGAAGGAGAAGTGCTGCTCTAGCTGTATACCCTGCGCTGCAAGGTTTCCAATTTGTCGAGTTCCGCTTTTGTAAGCGATAAGTAAGGAAGGGAGTATGTGAGTCGTGAGGTGAAGAGAGCTGTAACGAGTTGTAATCTCTCTTTTTCGGGAGGGCCATGGCCGCGGGCGGTGATTCAACGGATAAGTCCTACTATTTGTGTCGCGTGTCGGCTGAGTGTTTGTATTGTGGAAGAGTTGCCTCGATTTTGCTGTAGGGTCAGTCCAAGTATGGTGAGGGATGGCGTAGGTGTTATTGGTTGGTCATTGATGTGGATTTGTATGGGGGGAGGCCAAATGGTGGGCTGGCGCAAATGGTGGGCTGGCGGTGCGGAGTTAGGATGAGCATGTGGGACTTTTCAGGGGCGCATGATAGGCCTGCTGAGTGGGTGAACTTGTTTATGGTGTCCGTTGCGATTTGAAGGGTGGATTCAATGTGGGCGTCCCTGCCGTGAGTTACCCACACTGTTATATCGTCGGCGTATAGACTGCTGTGGAGTGAGGGAATATTGATGAGCGCGGTAGCGAGAGGGATGAGACCTATGTTAAACAGCGTGGGAGATAAGATTGAACCTTGGGGGGTGCCACGGTTGGGGAGATGCAGGGTTGGGGATTGTCTATTGCCGAGTTTAAGGGTGGCTGTACGGTCAGACAAAAAGGATTTAACAAGATTGAAGAGATTTGCGCCTACTTTCAAGTTATTTAATGAGGACAAAATATCTGAGTGGGAGATCCGATTAAAAGCTTTCGTTAGATCTACGGTAAGGATTGCCCACGTGTCTTGATCCGGGAGTGCTTTGAGTAGTTGATGATAAATTTGGAGGTGAATGTCGTTGGTTGCGAGATGTGCGGCGCGAAATCCGAACATGTTATCGGGAAGAAGACGCTGATGATCGAGGTGCTGGTTAAGGCGTGATACTATCATCTGTTCAAATAGTTTGCAGATGCATGAAGTGAGTGAAATGGGACGTAAATTGAGCGCTGAGAGAGGTTTGTGAGGCTTGGGGATCAGTGTTATGGTGGCATGTTTAAATTCTGTTGGTAGGTGCCCGGTTTCCCAGCAGTGGTTGTAGTAGTCGAGGAGTTGTTGGTGTGAGTGAGGTTCTAGGTTTCGGAGGGTAGTGTATGTTATGCCGTCTGGTCCAGGTGTCGTGGTGCGGGTGAGGGTATGTAGGGCAGATTGCAGCTCGGCGAATGTGAATGCGGTGTCTAGTTGGGGGTTTGGTGTGCCAGAGTATGTTACAGAAGGTGCTTGTGGTTCCGGCGGCGAAATGTAAGTGTCGCTAAGAATTCGCGGCCACGTATGGTCGTCTCCCGAGATATGGGCTAATAGGTTGAGGCGTGCTTGGGATTCTGTTTTGGATGTAGAGGGGTCGAGTAGGTGCCTGAGTATACGCCATGTTCTTTTCATGCTGAGGCCTTTAGAGAGGCTGTCGCACATGCGTCCCCAAGCGGTGGTTTGCAGTTGCATGCTATGATGCTCGATTTCGCGTTCTAGGAGGGCAATTCTGCGGCGTAGCTTCCTATTGTGGCGTTGCGTTTTCCACCTCTTTTTGAGGCCCTGGTGCGCCTGAAGGAGGTGTGCGAGCTCACAGCACAATACCTAGAACTGCCACCCGACCTCCCCCCTCACACATTCATACGCCTCATACCCAAGACCCACACCACACAGCCCACCTACATACTGAACGTGTACAGCTCTCCTCGACTGCAACACACCTTCCACGAACTGTTCAAACTAGCTATAAGACAGGCGAACAAAGCCCCCTTAATAATTACCGGAGATTTCAATGCCCCTCACCCAGCTTGGGGTTATTCAACTCAGAACAAAAAAGGCAGACTCTTATGGGAAACCATACCGCATCACCGCCTCACCATTGAAAACGAAACATACATTCCCATCCGGGACGGCACCAGCACACAGCGAGACACATCTCCAGACCTCTCCATTACCAAACATACCCACCGCACCACGTGGCAACGTTTGGACCATACCCTCGGCAGTGACCATTACATTCTTAACATCACCACTACTACAGCACCCCTTACAGCAAAAAAACCCCGACCGCACACAATAATCAATTGGCACCAATTCCGAACTACCCGCATGCAAGCACTTCCCATCAACCCAACACCTCAATCATTTAACCTAACGGAGTGGATACGCGGAATACACACCGATGTGCAGAAACATAGCTCTACGATTACAGCCTCAACGCCCTCCGTAACTCTAGACCCCAGACTCACACACCTCCCATTAGAATGCACCCTCACCGTTTTGGCTTCCTCCCCACGTAATAAAAGAAAACACCAAAATCAACTGCTCACCATTTCAGCGCTCGCAAAGTGCGCGTTCTCGGTGGCTCAGCTGTACTTTTCGCAGATAAGGTTTCATTTTTTACTGTTTTATTGGGTACGGAAGTGGCTGCACCATTCGTCCGGTATTATATTTTCTTCCTCTTCGTAGACACGTTAAAGACATTCTTTCTCGGGCTGCTTTAACCACAAAAATTCGGTCTGTCTGTATGTCTGTCTGTCCGTCCGTCTGCCTGTCTGTCTGTCTCTTTCTATGTGTGTGTGGGCGCCTATCTTATCTTTCTGGTAGTCGATTCAGCCACCCGGACAAAGGCTCAAATGAGAGAGCTTTGTCCGCAAAACGTTTCCAAAGCTCTAAATCAGCAACGCACTGTGTCAACATTGTCCAGCATAAAGAAAACATTAGGCAAACCATCATAATATAAGTGGTATTTGCGATGGTCTTGGAATTATGAATGATTTTTACGTATGGAAGTGAACAAATATCTATTGAAAACAATCTCTCAAACTAAAAATAGAAAAGCGCTCGCACCCTAGCCTAGACCTCGTGGACAAATTGGAGGAAGTCATAGAGTAATAAACGTTCCAGTTGATCGCACGTGATCAATGGAACGCGAGAAGATTGAATTGACTTGAGCAAACCTCTACCTTGTTTATCGTGAAAGTAACGATACTGGAGGGGAAGAGCGTGCAAGGTTGACGGTAAAAACAAGAGAGGCATTTACACCTCACGGGAGGCAGAGGGTAATCGTCTCTCACCGACATTACCAGCGAAGGGATCTCACACCCAGCCATCTTTTTTGTATGTTACCCTCCCAATACTGGAATAAAAGTTCTTTATTCTCTCGATAAGTGCGGAGGGACAAGCTTTTCCGTTCCTCCACTTATCGTGTAGTCCGCCACCACCGATCGAGAGACCCGTAACACAAGGCGTTTTGAATCTAACCGCGCACACCTGCTCGATTTCCGTCCCGCAGTGCGGAGACTAAGCGAAGCTGTACGCTCGGGAAGCTTACCTTGCAAATCCCACCGTGGCGCCACATTCCCGAGCCACGCGGGCGACCTGCATTGTGGAATTCGTTGCCTGTCACTTATCACGGCCGAAACGATACTTACGGCCATCCGAAACGATACTTACGGCCATGCTGAAGTGCGGGCACAGATTTATACTTGAATTAATCTTGTCATAGGCGAGGGGGGGGCAACTCAAGGAAAGAAAAGGGAAAGAAAATACAGGCGAGAGTTGAACGCGCGCCCACTGCGACGCTCGCCAACGGCCGGGGGTCGTGGCGAGCCCCTGTAATCCAGCTTCTCGGCGGCCGGGCCTAGCGGACGAGCTGAGGCCGGGGGTCCTGTGCCGCGGTTGGCCATGTTGACGGGACGTCCGCGCTAAGCGGGGCGTCGATATGGTGGCCCCGGGGGAGCTCGGGGCGGCCAGGTCGCCTAAGGAGGAGCGAACCGGCCCAGGGCGGAGACGCAGCAGGCAGAAGCTCCCGCGTCTCGCAGTAGCGGGACAGCGCCCCGGAATGGGCGCCGCGGCACAGCCCGGACGTCAGACTCGGACCTAGGTCTTTTTGCTTAGTGTTTTTTATTTTTTGCGGGTCATGTATGAGAAGCCGTCGCTGAGGCCGCAGTCTTTTCATTTTCCTTGGGCTTCGGTATTTTACACTGTTTTCCGGAGCCCAGCTTTCCCTTTTTATGCGTAGCATTCTTTGCCGTGCACCCCCCTGCCAGGACCGTTTAACGCCCTCCATTTCCACAAAAATGCAGATATCACAAAAATTCCACCTGCAATCGCTACAATACCGTAACGGGAGACAACTGCTCATCCGAAATTTTGAACAACTATAAAATAAGCAAAATATAAAAAATTACAGTAAATGGATAAACGTGCAATGCCCTGCATTTACACAATAACGCAGATTCCTCGAAATTTTAAATTTTAATCGTTTTAAGAACGTAAATGGAGATAATCGGTTGGACGAAATTTTGAAAAATAAAACTAATAAAAAAATTACAAAATTCAGAAAACTTAAAACGTATAATGCGGGGCATTTCCACAATAAACGTCGATTTCGCAAAACGTTCTACGTGTCTTCGTCACAACAGCGTAAGCGGAGATTTTTGGTCGAACGAATTTTCGAAAAATCAAGAAAAAAAAGAATATGCAAGAAGTACTGAAAAGGGCGAACCATGTGATTCCCTCCATTTCCACAATAATCCAGATTTCGCGAATGTTCCACTTCGAATCATTACAATAGCGTAAACGAATATAATTTTTCCGACAGGATTTAGAAAAACATAAAAATTCGACTCTAGAAACTCGCACTCAAGACAAACGTCACAAGAATGCTACGCATTAGTAGATAATTCTCTGAATTTCTGCAGATTTTTTTTGTTAAATTATGAATATGTGTCGCATTAGAATGCATGCTCACCTTCCTGGCTCCCTCCCTGTCTAATAAGAGAAAACAACAAAATCAACTGCTTACCATTTCAGCGCTCGCAAAGTACGCGTTCTCAGTGGCTCAGCTGTACTTTTCGCAGATGAGATTTAACTAATTACTGGTTTATTGGGTACCGAAGTGGTTGTACCATTCGACCAGTATTACTTTTTTTCCTCTTTGTAGACAATTACAGGCATTCCTTTTCGGGATACTTTAACCAAAAAAATTTGCTCCGTCTGTCTGTCTCTCTGTCTGGCCGTCTATCTGTTTCTATGTGTGTGTGGGTGGCTGTCTGACCTTTCTGTTAGTCGATTCAGCCATTCGGACAAAACTTAATAGAATGCTCGAAAGAGAAGGTTATGTAAGCAAAAGTTTCCCGAAGCACTAAATCTGGCAATGCAATTTGTCAACATTGTTCAGCATATAGAAAACATTAGGCATATTTGAGGCAAACCATCGTAATATCAGTGGTATTTCCGATGTCCTTTGAATTATAAATGATTTTTCCGAATGGAAGTGAAAAAATATGAATTGAAAACAATCTCTACATCTAAAAATATAAAAGCTCTCGCGCCCGAGACTAGACCTCGTGGACACATTAGAAGTCATAGAGTAATGAAAGCTTCCAGTAGATAGCACGCGATCAGTGGAACGCGAGAAAATTGAATTGACCTGAGCAAACCTCTACCTTGTTTATCGTGAAAGTAACGATACTGGAGGGGAAGAGCGTGCGAGGTTGACGGTAAAAACAAGAGAGGCATTTACACCTCACGTGAGGCAGAGGGCAATCGTCTTTCATCGACATTACCAGCGAAGCGAGCACACACGCGGCCGTGTTTTTTTTTTTTTTTTCTATTGTTAGCTGCCCGAAACTGGAATAAAAATTTGGTCTCCTCTCAATCAGTGCGATGGGATCGGCCATTTTCCGTTCCTCCACTCATCGCGTAGTCCGCCACCGATTGAGAAACCCGCAACATACGGCGGTTTCAATCTAACCGCGCACACCTGCTTGATTTCCGCTCCGTAGTGCGGAGACTAAGCGAAGCTGTACGCTCTTTGATCTTACCTTGCACATCCCACCGTGGCGCCACACTCCCAAACCACACGGCCAACCCGCGTTTTGGAATTTGGGGCCTGTCACCTATCACTGCCGAAACTATACTTCGGGCTGCTTCGGGTCATCTTTACAAGTAACTTCCTGAACTAGGCGGGCACAGATTTATACTTCAATTAATCTCGTCATAGGCGAGGCCGGGACAATTCAAGCAAAGAAAAGGGGAAAAAAAAAGATAGGTGAGAGTTGAACGCGGCCGCTGCGACGCTCGCCGACGGCCGGGGGTCGTGGCGAGCCCCTGTAATCCAGCTTCTCGGCGGCCGGGCCTAGCGGACGAGCTGAGGCCGGGGGTCCTGTGCCGCGGTTGGCCATGTTGACGGGACGTCCGCGCTAAGCGGGGCGTCGATATGGTGACCCCGGGGGAGCTCGGGGCGGCGAGGTCGCCTAAGGAGGAGCGAACCGGCCCAGGGCGGAGACGCAGCAGGCAAAAGCTCCCGCGTCTCGCAGTAGCGGGACAGCGCCCCGGAATGGGCGCCGCGGCACAGCCCGGATGTCAGACTCGGACCGAGGTCTTTTTGCTTCGTTTTTCTTTTAAATGCAGAGCATTTAAGTAACTCACGATGTCACCCGCGTTGGCGTCCGTAGTCCGCATCGCTCCCCGTCGGTCTGGCATTGGATTGGATTCGATTGGATTGGATTGGCTTGGATTGGTTTGAATTTGGATTGGATTGGATTAAAGTGGATTGTGTTGGATTGTGTTGCGTCATAGCCGCGCCACGTTGCGTCATAGCCGCTCCACGTTGCGTCATAGCCGCGGCAGGGGGTTCACGGCACGTTTCACGTTTCACCATCGACTTCATCGACAATGTCTACGCGGGAAGAGAAGGCGGCGCGGCGGCGTGCTGCGGATGCTGAGCGCAAGCGCCGCAAGCGAGCCGCCGACGCCGAACTTCGCCAGCGAGAAGCCGCAGCCATTCGTGAACGTCGGGCGGCGATGCGGGAGGGAAAACAAGCACAAAAAGAACAGAACTCCTGCTGGCGCAGTTTCCGGCAGGGGGCGCGCGAGCACTGCGAAGGCGGGAAATTTGAAATGCGTCGGGTGGTAGCAGTGAGCGGATAACGGCGCTACAGCCCATTATGGCGAATCAGTGCTCTGCATTTCCAACAGTTTTCACGTAGAGTGGAACGGCTGTAACTTTTTTTCCATGCCGTGGATGAGAAGCCATGGCTGAAGCCGCGGGCTTTTCATTTGCATGGGGCTTTGGTGTTTCTAATGGACCTCTCCCGGGGTACGTCACGCGGCGGCCGTGACGTCACGGAAAGCGCACGTGCTGGGTGTGGCCGGGAGGGTGGTTGGCAAAACATTCGGACCGGCGCGCGGGGCGTATGCAGTGAGACTGCATTAGACGCGCGCAAAAGTGGAGTTATAAAGACGATAGTCTTTCTTGGGCTACTTAAACCCAGAAATTTTGGTCTGTCTGTATGTCTGTATGTCTGTCCGTCTGTCTGTCTGTGACTCGATTCAGCCACCCGGCCAAAGCAAAACAATGCCTGCGCAATAGTGTTATATAGTCACAGCTAAATCTACTCGTCTATGTCCGGTGTAATGTTCATACTTGTCAACGTTGTTGAAGAAGAACAAGACATTACGCAAATATGAGACAACAAATCAATACAGAAGTGATATTTGCAGTGTTGTTTTATAAAAAAATCAAACATGCTTGACTTTTGCGAAATTAAATACTTCATCAACTGCAGAAAAAGAATTCACTCCGCCGTCGCCTGCTGTCGCCCGCGCCACTATAGCTTCTGGCGCCATTTTAAGAAATCAACCGGCAACAGTTACGCAAGGTTCCACTAGATAGGTTCCATGTTCTGCTTGCAACGCACGTGGAGTAGGGAAACGCGGTTCTATAAACGTTGAAGTAGGGCGCCTCGATTAACGCGTGTCTTCGCCGTACGGCAGCGTTCGTATCTAGACACCCGGTTTGGAGCAGTGGAACGCGGGAAATTTAAAATGATTGCAGCAAACCTTTGGCGTCTTTACCTTGGGAAGAGTGCGACGCAACAGGAACAACATGAGAGGTGAGCGGGAAAGCGGAGGGAGGCATTTACTTCGCAAAAGCCGATGAAGACTATCGTCTTTTGACGGCATTTGCAACGAAAGGAGCAGATACGCGGCCAATTTTTGTTTATGTGCTGGCTTTTCTGATGCCGGTGGGCTGCTGTGCTCTGGGCTACGCAAGTCTTGCGAGCAGAATCAGCGGCATCAGACTTTTCAGAGTCCCCAAAGAGGTAAATTCGGCGTGCATTGTGGATGCGCGCAATGTGCCGAAGAGGCTGGCAGCCAAAGGAGCGACATGATCTGCTCTTGCTCATAGCAAGATTTCCCATTCTCGAACTTCTGCTGTTCTCCAAAGCGCAGTCATACCGTCTACACTGGCAGTCCGCGCTGATTCGTGCCATGAAATGATGCTGTTTATCAACCATCTGCTATCATGCAGCACCAGCAGAAATTTGGTCAAGGGAAATAGTGCAGGGGGTAGGGAGCAGAGGGAAATTTTCTTGCTTGTAAATATTGTCATGTTTTGAGGAGGTAGAGTAGTGTATTAAAAACACACTGAATGCCTAACCTGCTTAGGCGACGCGAAATAAATGTTTCGACGAGGGATCCGCTATAGCCGCCAGATCGACAACGACAAGTTTGGTCTTATGGAGGGATCTGTTCGAGACGAACGAAATTCTTTGCTTGTAAGTGCAATAAATTTTTACCTTGATCAATTATATTCTGTCTTGAGGATGCGGCAAAACAGAGATGCTTGCCGTGCTCACATGTAGCATCGTGCCTTCGGCGCGAGATGGGCCGCTCACGCGACTCGAAAAAACTCGAAAAATGTGTTTGCCCTAAGCAAACAGACTCAGTGAATGCATTCTTTTGTTGCGGCCTCCCGACGCTGGCGTATGCAGCGGGCGTACAAGGACACTAACTTTAACTATCATAAAATAATGAATACCAAAAATTATTTCAGTGCACTGTCGCAAGATACGCACTAACCATATGTGGCTGCTATGTTACTCTCACAATGACGATTAACCGTTTCGCGATTTCACTGTGGAAAAAGGTAACAAAACAATCGGTCAATCACGTAGAGAACGAGAACATCATCGCGATATTTTTATAGGAATAATTTTTGGCTTTTGCTCTTCATATATTTGTTTCGTTTCTGCTAATCTTACTTTTTAATTCTTTCATGCTTTACCTTTCCTTTTTCCCCTCGACATGAAATCGTGTGTCCGCCACTGTCTACGGGCGACGCAAAAGGATCAAGAACAGGGAGCGCATACGCTGCCTGAGGCACCGCGCTCAGCTTAAGCGGAGCTCGACAGCAACGATGAATGAGCTTTCCTTGGTATATGTCCGAACACAAAGAATCTTAAAAAAAACATTCTTGGAATGCGTCGCAAGAGCACCAACCTTCAGAATGACTCGTTAAGGCTGTTCTGTCGCGCACTGATTATCCGAAAGCGTCGCCCTTCAGTTGACCTTACGGTAAACAAAAGTGTTGCGGAGGTTGTAGATGCGGAAAGCTACATGGAGGTGCGACGGCCACAGCTAGGATAGCTAGGCCCCCACCTGCAATGTAGGTGGCCAGTGACGGCCCGAACCAACGGCACATCGTTTCTTTCGGGCGCCGCGCGGCCAGGCCGAGCCGTCGGCGCAGGTACTGTCTGCCAACCGCCACCGCACTTCGCGACCGCCAGCAGGCGCCACCCGTCGCGCACGTGCGCTTCGTGACGTCAAGGTGTTTACATACAGGGAGAGGTCCATTGTTTCGTGAAGCTCCGCTTTCACTTTTAATGCGCACCATTCTTTGCCGAGTTGCTAGGACCATGTAACGCCCTGCATTTCCACAAAAATGCAGATATCAATGGAAGTTCCACCTGCAATCGCTATACTATCATCAATGGAGATAACCGGCAACATGAAATTTTGAAAAATTAAAAATTAACAAAATAAAATTTACGGGAAATCGTGAAACGTGTAGCGTCCTGAATGCAGATTTCTCGAAAGTTCCATCTGTAATCGTTGTAATAGCGTAAACGGAGATAATTGGTCATGCAACTTTTACAAAATCTAAAAAATAAGCAAATATAAAAAAATTATGGCAAATGATGAACCCCACATTTCCACAATAATGCAGATTTCGAGAAAGTTCTAATTGTGATAGTTATAATATAAATGGAGACGATTGGTTGCATGAAATTTTGAAAAACTAAAAAAAGCAAAATACAAAAAATTACGGGAAATATGGTGAAAGGTGTAACGCCCTGCATTTTCATAGTTATAATAATATAAATGGAGACGATTGGTTGCACGAAATTTTGAAAAACTAAAGGAAGCGAAATACAAAAATTTACTGGAAATATGGTGAAACGTATAACGCCCTGCATTTTCCCAATAATGCAGATTTCTCGAAAGTTCCATCTGTAATTGTTATAATGGCGTAAATGGAGATTATTGGTCGCACAAAATTTTCAAAATTAAAAAATAAGAAACATCAAATAATTACACAAAATGGAGAACGGTACGTGTAAGTGCCCTGGATTTCCTCAATAATGTATATTTCTCCAAAGGTCTAATTTTAATCATTATAATAACGCAAATGGAGATAATTTGTTGGACTAAATATTGAAAATATAAAAAAAGAAATATTTAAAAAGTACAAAAAGTGGCAAAATGTATAACGCGTGGCATTTCGAGAATATTCTAGATTTCGCCAAAGTTCCACCTTTAATCATTATAGTACCGTAAACGGAATAGTCGAACGAATTTTGGAAAAGCCAATAAAATAAGAAGAATATGCAATAATTATGCAAAATTTCGGACCGTGCAACGCCCCGCATTTGCACAATAATGCATATTTCGCGAAAGTTATACAGGTGATCGTTATAATAACCTAAATCGAGATGATTGGTTGCGCGAAATATTGAGAAAAATAAATAAGAAAAAAATTTAAAAAATCAGAGAATAGCCAAAGGTACAACGCATGGCATTTACACAACAATGCTCATTTCGGAAAAGTTCCACCTGTAATCGTAATATTGGCGTAAATGAAGATAATTGTTCGAACGAAATTTGGAAAAACCAGAAAAATCAGATAGATATAACGTAATTGCGGAAAATGGCGACGCGTGTAATACCCTGCAGTTCCACAATAATGCAGATTTCGTGAACATTCCATTTCGAATCGTTATAATAGCTTAAATGGATATAATTTGTCGGACAGGATGTAGAAAAAACATCAAAATTTGACTAAAAGCTCACACTCAAGGCAAACGTCACCAGAATGCTATGCATTAGTAGATATTTCTCTGAATTTCTGCAGAATTTTTTGTTAATGTTCGAATATGGGTCCCATTAGAAAGCACGCTCACTGCCTTGGTTCCCTCCACATCTAATAAGAGAAAACAACAAAATCAACTGCTCACAATTTCAGCGCTCGCAAAGTACCCCAGCCGAAAAAAAAAACCACTGGCGAACCAATTCGTCCAATTTGCTACCCAATGGGTCAAAATGGAATCCCAATGGGTCCAAATGGAAACCCAATGGGCCAAATTGGAAGCGCAATGGATGCCAATTGGCCCTATTGGAGCGATCCGAATTGGGCCCGTTGGCTCGAATAGGATGACCAGTTGGCTCATTTGTACCCATTGGCTGCAACATGATGACCAACTTGCGGAGCCACTTTAGATAGTATTCGGATTGTATTCAATTATGACAAACCATTTCCGAAAAGTAATTCTCGATTTGAAACTATCAGAAATGTTCGAAACTTCAGCCTTTACATATTTATATTTATGAAGCAATTGATTTTGAATATTAGAATCAGCAATTCAAAATAAAGTGCTCAAAGAACATGATAACAAGCAAACACAGAAAAAAACTTTCTGAAAAGAGTAGCAAATTGTTTGGAAATACAACCACGATACAATAGAATAGAATCCAATGTCTGTCTCCCTGTCTCAACTTTCTAGTAGTCGATTCAGCCACCCGGACATAGGACAAAACGTAATGGAAGGGTCGAACGAGACGGTTATGTAGGCAAAACTTTCCCGAAGCGCTAAATCTGGAAACGTAATTAGTGAACATTGTTCAGCAGAAATAAAACAGGTATATTTGAAGCAAACTATCATAATGTAGGTGGTATTTGCGATGTTCTTTGAATTAGAAAGGATTTTTGCGATAGCAAATAAAAAATACGCATTCAAAACAAAACTAAAAAACAAAAGCGCTCGCGCCCTAGCCTAGACGTCGTTGAAACATTCCAAGAAGTCATGGAGTGATGAAAGGTTCCAGGTGATCGCACGTGATCAGAGGAACGCGGGAAAATTGGAGGACTCTAGCAAACCTCCACCTTGTTTATCGTGAAAGAGCGTGCGAGGTTGACGGTAAAAACAAGAGATGCATTCACACCTCACGGGAGGCAGAGGGCAATCGTCTCTCACCGACATTACCAACAAAGTGAGCACAAACGCGGCCATCTTTTGTGTATTGTTAGCTGCCCTATACTGGAATAAAAGTTCTGTATTCTATCGATAAGTGAGGAGGGATCGGCTATTCTCCGTTCCTCCACTCATCGCGTAGTCCACCACCGATCAAGAGACCCGTAACACACGGCGGTTTGAATCTAACCGCGCACACCTGCTTGATTTCCGCTCCGTAGTGCGGACACTAAGCGAAGCTGTATGCTCATGAAGCTTACCTTGTACATCCCACCCTGGCGCCACATTCCCTTGCAACGCGGGCGACCTCCATTGTGGAATTTGGGGCCTGTCACTTACCACGGCCGAAATGATGCTTCGGGTGATGTTTACAAGGGTCTTGCTGAAGTGGCCGGGCACAGATTTATACTTGAATTACTCTCGTCATAAGCGAGGCCCGGACAATTCAAGCAAAGAAAAGGGAAAAAAAAGATAGGTGAGAGTTGAACGCGGCCGCTGCGACGCTCGCCGACGGCCGGGGGTCGTGGAGAGCCCCTGTAATCCAGCTTCTCGGAGGCCGGGCCTAGCGGACGAGCTGAGGCCGGGGGTCCTGTGCCGCGGTTGGCCATGTTGACGGGACGTCCGCGCTAAGCGGGGCGTCGATATCGTGACCCCGGGGGAGCTCGGGGCGGCCAGGTCGCCTAAGGAGGAGCGAACCGGCCCAGGGCGGAGACGCAGCAGGCAAAAGCTCCCGCGTCTCGCAGTAGCGGGACAGCGCCCCGGAATGGGCGCTGCGGCACAGCCCGGATGTGAGACTCGGACCTAGGTCTTTTTGCTCTGTTTTTCTTTTTCCCATGCCGTGGATGAGAAGCTACAGTGGCTGATGCCGCGGTCTTTTCATTTGCTTCGGGATTTGGTTTTTCTAACTGTTCCGCTTTCCCTCTCCAATACGTAGCATTCTTTGCCGAGCACCCCCACTGCCGGGACCGTTTAACGCCCTGCATTTCCACAAAAATGCAGACATCGCGAAAGTTTTACCTGCAATCATTATAATAGCGTAAAGGGAGATAACCGGTCACCCAAAATTTTGAAAACTACAAAATAAGCAAAATACAAAAATTACGGGAAATGGTGAAACGTGTAACGCCCTGCATTAACACAATAATGCAGATTTCTCGAACGTTCCACATGTAATCGTTATAATCGCGTAAACGGAGATAATTGGTCGTACAACATTTTCAAAATCTAAAACATAAGAATAATTTAAAATAATTACGGAAAATGGATAACAGTGTAAGGCCCTCGATTTCCTCAATAATGCAGATTTCCGAAAGTTGTAGTTTTAATTGTTATAATAACGTATAGGCAATTGGTTGGACGAAAATTTGAAAATAAGAAAATAAGAAAAATATTTAAAAATCACAAAAAATTGCAAAACGTAGAACGCGTGCCTTTTCGACAATAATGTAGATTTCGCGAAAGTTCAACCTGTAATCGTTATAATAGCGTAAACGGATATAATTGGTTGAACGATTTTTTGAAAAACTAAAGAAATAAGAATATGCAATAATTACGGAAAATGGCGAACCGTGTATGCCCCGCATTTCCACAATAAGGCTGATTTTGCGAAAGTTCTGAATGTGATCGTTATAATAACATAAATGGAGATGATTGGTGACCCGAAATACATGAGATCACAAAGTTTGGGCTACACTTTCTTGGTATTTGGGATGCGCCTCCGTATTAACAAAGGTAAATTAAGCATCACTTTTGCCCTGTGACATTCTTTCGTGCCTTAAAATGTTTAGAAAACCAAACGTGTGCTCAAAGGGCTCCTTTTCGTGAACTTGATACTCTTTTGAACACTCAAAATTGTTGAGATGGTGCTAGCTGGCATACTCTATACCAGGTGGCGACATTCTTCTTTCTCGCCGGCGGAGACTCCATTTAAAATTGTCAGCTTGACTTCAAAATACACAACTTTTCGTTTTTTTTTTTGGTAGCAGAACTCATCACCGACGAACCGATACCACATAGAGCAGTGGAGACGCGCGACTACACGTCGACAGGACGGCCTAGCACCTCAAAACTAAACTCTCGAACCGAAACAGCGCTTACGCGTCTAAACGCAGCTGTAGTTTGCGGTACAGGCAAAAAATTCCCCGCATTTCCCTGAAGGGAAGAATGTGAAAGTGCGAATGCAGGAGTTGAATTTGCGCGGTTCGGTAATGTTCGCGAAAGAGAGATCACACACACACACACACACACACACAACTACAAAGAAAGAAAGATGCATTTATTCACAGACACCTATTTGTGTTGTCGTTGTACTTGATTGCTAGAGCGGATCTCAGCTTTGAAATTTCGTGTCAGTACTCCTTTAAGCGGGTGCATTAGCCCTTCTCACGCCCGATTCCTGGCCAATCCCCCACGTGGGTATGTGCCATATCAGCGGCCAGGCAGCGCGCGCCCATCTCCCCCCGTTGCCAAGGAAGACGAGGAGATTCCTGGCCAATCCCCCACGTGGGTATGCTATGCGGACATCGCCGGTGGACGCAGGTTCAGGGTCGCTTAAGAAGTGCATTCGCACTTAAAAAAAAATTCCCTGGTGCAGTGTAGTTATCTTGCTACCTGGTGTTGTATCACGCCACACAAGTAAAACCAGAAGTGGATGCTACGTTAGCCATGGGATGGCACCTGCCGCTTTGTTCATCATCATCATCTTCATAATTAGCAACACAGCGCGAAAAAAGACCAAGGACGAGACGAAGACGACAAAGCTGTGTTGCTAATGGATTACCAACTAGCCGGAACTCTCACGCTTTTAGGTTACATCTTCATCATGACGAATTTCGTTGTTAGACGATTGTAGACGTTGTCGTTGCTGCTGGCTCTTTACAGCAACGCTGGTATGAGCTAAATTAATTAACTCCTCAGAGCGATTTTTTAGTGAAAGTGAAAAAATGGTGGTTTATCAGCTTGCCGACTTCTTTATGTCGAAGTTACCCGCCGCAACGTTTCGTTACATACAGGTCGCAAAAACATGAGCTTTTATGGGAGCGGCAACGGTGCACGTTAAAAAACTTCGTTAAATCGAGGAATTCGTTACACAGCGGTTAGTTACATCCAGACTTAACTGCTTTAACTGCGCATATATTGCAGAAAAGAAATATTGGGACCGAGGAATTCCGTGTTAGTATAGTGGGATTTTATTTCTGTACGGACACTCACCTGAGTTCACATCGTGCGCATATTGAAAAATTCTTGCAAATCCCTTCGTTCGAAGAAAGCATAACAGCGCTAGTTTTTTTTCCTTTCGTACCGCATACTGTTGAGAGCGTCTTCTGTTGTTCTTAAGCATGATTATTGCATTGCTGCGTGCGCCATTACGCGCTTCCGTTCGCTGCAATGACCTCTCGGCGACCTCGCGAGTCAAGATGCACTTCCGTGAAACGCTCCCAGCTGCATTTTCTCTCGCTCCTCGGCGTGCGTGTATACACACTTCCGTCTGAACTGAGTGATTTGTGGTGGCTTTTATTCGCGAGAATCTGTCGCGGACGTCACTCGGCGACTGGGTGACGCGACGCAGGCCCCTCGACGCCTCTCCGTCGGCCGCGTACGCTGATTGGGGCGCTCTGTTCAGTGCAGCTAAAACCATCAATCTCAAGCTGATGACGTTTAGGTAAATTAATTGTCCTGTAAGTGAGTTGAATTGATAATGGCACTCCGCGTGCGCATGTTGTGAGCAACAGCTTTCACGGTGTGATCCTTAGGAAGGTGCACACATGTTTTCTTTGTGGGCATTCGGTTTATTCTTGTTTATATGTTCTTATTCCATTTCTGCAATCTTTGTGTCACATATCTTTATGCTATCTTTATGCCACTTCTGTGCACTATTTGTTGTATACTCACCCTATCAAACCTCGGCTTGCAATATTTTCTCTACACGTCGAGTTTTCTTCTGCTTAAAGTTATACGATTAAGTTCATCATGCTATGTTTGAAGTGAATAATCGCTGTCTTAATGAATCCTACCATATTATACTGTCTTTGTAGTGAATTGTAAGTTGTCATGTTAAACACTTCGCCTTAACCCATTCTGCAACAGTGTTCATGAACAACTCATGTACAAATCTGCTGTAAACGTCATATGCTGCAAAATGCAACGGTCTGCAGAGACCAGTCAAGCTGCCTAGAGCGGCTTTTAGCCCTGAAGAACCATCCAGGCTTTTCTGGAAAAAGATGGATCGATTGATTTATTGATTAATTGATTGATTGGTTGATTGATTGATTGATTGATTGATTGATTGATT
This sequence comes from Haemaphysalis longicornis, assembly GCF_048455015.1. Lineage (NCBI taxonomy): Eukaryota > Metazoa > Arthropoda > Arachnida > Ixodida > Ixodidae > Haemaphysalis > Haemaphysalis longicornis. The sequence goes on from NW_027526225.1 coordinate 105,741,201, forward strand.
GATTGATTGATTGATTGATTGATTGATTGATTGATTGATTGATTGATTGATTGATTGATTGATTGATTGATTGATTGATTGATTGACGTAACCGAAGTGTTGAAATGTAGGCTGTTTTTCGTTTGGGTAGATCTCGCAGCGTTCGGTCACTCGATGCAAACTATTATTTGTTTGTGAAGGCACTTTTCCCACTCTACAGCGCCAGCTCGCATTGTCTGTACGCACAATAACCTCTTGACGGAAATCGGTGGCGCGGATAAAGTCAACTCAAGACGCGATTTCTGCTTCGCATCACAGCGCCATCTCTTAGTCGACCTTCAGGCGATAACTCGGTCGGTTTTGCCGATCGTAAACAGCAAACTCTTGTTGAATGATGCATAACTGCGCGCAAGGTTGACCCTCAAGTGAACGTGACTATTTCAATGATCCACAGGCTCATTTGTACGTTACAAAGTTCTCGTTCCATTGTAAGCCTCGTGCTCTCCACGCAGGGTGAATGAGGACGTTATAAACGTGCCTTTCTTCGTGGCTTCGTGGCAAAACTCGTGGGAATCCGGTATTTCATAGCCGCGTTGCTGAGTTAGACAGCGTCACCGCCGGGTTTTAGACAGCGTCACCGCCGCAACTCGTGCTTTCGTGAGCTCTGTGCCGACAGAGTTAGCATGCTCTTCGGTCATCCGAAACCAGCTGCCGATCTCAGTGTCGATTTCATGCACACACTCGAGACGAGCGATGGTTGCGTTGACCCTATTCTATAGGCGTCCACAATGTCTACATCTCGTTCGTGTTTTGTTACAATTGGTCAAATAAAGTCCTATATATTCCTGAGAATTACAAAAGTTACAATCATGTCGGATGTTCGCAACCTTTAAGATAACCCCGAAGCTTTGGAAACTGAGATGGAGTCGAACTGCCAGATGTTCCTATCAAAGCCATGAGGCTCTGTTGTTGTCATCGCGTCAAGGCGGTCCACACGGGGCACGAAGAAGAATAGAGGGCTTCGAAAGCAGTATGTTGTTCCACACACCTTGTTTTGCAAAGCCCTTTAACCTCTTGTCTGTTACTTATCTGCCCTACTGGAACTGCAAGATGGCGCACCATTTCGGCAAACGTCGAAAAAGATGAACACCTCGTTGATATTGTGAAGGGTAGCTCTTGTGCTTGAAACTCGACATACTGCAGCAACACACCAGTTCAGTCGATGATAGTGACAATGCACGCACAATGCCAAACGGGTCTTCCCTCGAATGCGCTCCTGCGCGCCAACGCGCGCTGAAGACATCGATGATTCTCCGTCGTACGATTGTCCGCGAACCGATGTGACCCCCAGCTGATGCTTCAATAAGGAGTTCAGTATTGCCTCAGCTATACATGCTCCAGTTGTGCGCTGAACTCAGCAACGCCAAAATGAACCTCCCGAATGTCATCCAAGGAAACTATGAACCGCAAAAAAGCGCGAGAATTCCACGATTGCAGTAAGGCTCTGTGACCTCGTCCGCCATGATATCAAAAACTCTTTGACTGCTTGGTATTTGCGCTGCAACTTGCTGCTGGTGCAGCTTCTCTGTGTGTGTATGTGTGTGCGTGTAGGTGTAGGTGTCCTTTCTGCTACACCATTGTGTTCTGTACCTTGATGTTTATTGTATATGTGTCGTTAAAGATCCCCAGGTGGTCAAAATTAATCCGGAGCCCTCCACTACGGCGCGCCTCATCGCCTGCGTTTCGTCGGCGCGTTAAACCCTACAATCAATCAATCAATCAATCAATCAATCAATCAATCAATCAATCAATCAATCAATCAATCAATCAATCAATCAATCAATCAATCAATCAATCAATTATTGTATAAGTGTAGTGTTTATATGTATTCGTCTTTTGTACAACTGTTTAACTCATATGTGTGTTTATATGTATTCGTACTTTGCTCAATTGTTTAACTCGTTTTTTTTTACCTATACGTTGTATATATGTTCCTTGTTAATCTTGCCTATGTGTTATATACAATTCACCTAAACCCTCTACCCTATCCCCCTATTCCTCTTTCCTGGTGTTCCGGTGTACGCCTCTAGGTGATCGTTTTCTGATGGACCTTCCTTTCTTTCTAGAGAACAATAAATACATACATACATACATATGCTGATCACCTGATTTTGAGTGCCCTTAGATGTTAGCGTAGCATTGCGTGGTGCTTCCTCGAGATGCTGCCTTATCAAAGAATCGTGCCTTGCAAGAAGAGTCAAAATCGACAAGAAGTTGCTCTTGTTTGTGGGATCGCCCGACAAGTCGCCACGGTGGCCTTGAAGGGCGATTCTTTGCCTAGCACAAAGAACTGTTTCCACGATAATCTTCAGGATGTGCAAGTTCCTTTCAAGAGTGCTTTGTTTGCTTTGGAAACAACAGCACGGATAGTTTTAGTTGGACTATCTAGCGCTGATCCGAAGATGCTTGATTGCATTATTGCATCTCTATGAGTTTCACTGTGCTCATAGGATTGGAGGGACCTTTTTCAGTCGCACGCTTTGGAAAAGCCTGTGAAAGCCGTCTTGACGAAGATGTTCAGATTTTAAGAGGAGCGCTGCGTCTTTGGGGGGAAATAGAGTGCAGACCTTGCATAGTCCCCCCCCCCCCCCCCTAAGCATACAGCCCTCAATTTGAAATCGAACAAACCAGATTGGCGTCGTAGAGGAGATTTCGGACCACAAAATGTCAATTTCCCGGCTTACGCTCGAGCTTCACTTTCATATGCGAACTACTGGAACCCCAGTAGACCCGCCGCGGTGGCTTAGTGGCTAAGGCGTTGCGCTGCTGAGCACGAGGTCGCGGGATCAATTCCCGGCCGCGGCGGCCGCTTTCTGCTGGAGACAAAAAGCAAAAACGCCCGTGTGTACGAGATTTCGGCGCACGTTAAAGATCCCCAGGTGGTCAAAATTAAACCGGAGCCCTCCACTACGGCGCGCCTCATCGCCTGCGTTGCGTCGGCACGTTAAACTCTACAATAAATCAATCAACCCCAGTACCAGACTTTAATCTAGCGGATGACGGCTGCATACTAACACACTTGGCGCATGAATTCCCGAAATTCTCAGACTCGGCTGGGAAGTCCGACACAAATGTTAACAGGCTCTGGCTTCAATTCAAAAAGATCGTTTCGCGCCGCATGAATAGCTTCATTCCTTTACGACCGACACGACCACGCAGACACAATCCATGGATTACACGAGAAGTCATACATGCCAAACGAAAAGTAAAAATGGTACGTAAATCTTTAAAGAAAAATGGCGCAAACTCTTCCAACTCGTCTACCCTGACACGTGCAATAGAAAACTTCGAATCCAAATTAAAAGAAGTGAAACAATACTACTTCAAACAAACGCTTCCTTCCTTCATAAAAAATAACCCGGGTAGATTCTGGAAACATATCCGCCCCCAAAAAACTGACATCCCCGATTTTTTGCTTGAAGAAAAAAAAGCTAAAGCTAATTTCTACAACAATTTTTTTCACTCAGTCTTCACAAAAGATAACGGAAAAACTCCCGACATCCCATCTGTTTTGACAGTGTTTCAATGTAGCCGGTAATTATCACTGTTGAGGAAATTCTAAACCTCTTGCTGAAGGTTGACCCCCAAAAAGCTTGCGGGCCAGACGCCATTCCGAACGAATTTCTCAAGCGGTATGCAAAATGGTGTAGCTGGTAATTAGGACTGATTTACCATAAATCTATTTCTTCATCAAAGCTTCCCCATGACTGGAAAAAAGCAAAGATAACATCGATACCTAAAGCACGCGGCAGCACAGACCCTTCTAATTCCAGGCCCAGCTCTCTCACTATTAATTGATGTAAAATACTCGAACACATCATTTTAAAGCATCTAACATTGTTCCTAGAAGTTAAATGAATCTTATCACCTAGCCGGTCGACACTGCTTTAGAAGTTGACTGTCAACAACTACGCAGCTCACAGAAGTTTTACATGACCACGCTTTTCTATCAAAACCGCATACAAACAGACCTCATAGGCTGCTCGACTTTTCTAAAGCGTTCGACTCGGTGTGCCACAGCAAATTAATCGCGAAACTAAAAAGTATAATCACAACCGGAAATTTAACAAGTTGGATTGAAGACTTCCTACATGACCGTTCTCAATTTGTGATTTTTGGAAACGTGCCATCAGAGAGTAAACCTGTCACGTCAGGGGTCCCCAAGGGCTCTGTGCTTGGTCCACTTCTTTTCCTTATCTTAATCATGACATCATGGCAAAAATTGCATGTAACATCAAACTTTTCGCTGATGATTGTATTATCTATTAGGAAATTAATAGTCCTAGAGACCATCTCATACTCACTCATTCTCTAAATTAGCTTGCCAATTGGTGCAACAAATGGCAAATGAGTATTAATCTGAAAAAAAAAAGTGTGTATGACAATAACAAGGAAGAAAGAAACCAGGATTTCTCTTACCGCATCAACGGCACGCAACTGGTGAAAGTAAATGAATACAAATATTTAGGGGTTATTCTAACATCTCATCTTAAATGGGACTTGCACATCGCAAACATTACATCCTCTGCCATGCGCAAGCTGTTTTACATTAGAAGATGTTTGCGGCTTACGCCGAAAGCAACTAAACTGTTAGCTTACACCACATACATAAAGTCAGTACTAGAATACGCCAACACCGTATGGTTCCCGTATACTGCTACTGACATTAAAAAACTGGAAATGGTTCAGAGGCAAGCCGTCAGATTTATATGCAATAAGTATATGCGGACGGACTCACCAGCTAATATGTTAACCGACTGTGGGCTTTCTACATTTGAATTTAGAGCCTAACAAGGACGACTAAAGTACCTTTTCCAACTCTTGCACAATCATTATAAAATCGACGCATATAAGTACATTCGCCTTTCTGGAACCCGGCATACAAAGCAAAAGCACCCGCGCAACTTAGTCGAATATTCCTGTCATAACGATGCCTTTAAGTATTCATTTTTCCACTCGCCATTAGAGAGCGAAACCGCTTAAGCCCGTCTGTCCCTAACACGGATTCGTTATCTGAATTTTCATTAAGAATCGCGAATAGTAGCCCCTAATAGGAAAACGTCAAATAGTTGGCAATCTTTCATCTAGTTCCCGTTTACGTTACGCTGCAGTTCACAGCTCAATGTGCAGCACCTTACGCCTTTGTATGTCTGCATCACGTGTTGCAGAGAATGCTTTTGCGGCCACTCTGGACTGTTTATTCCTCATTTCTGTTACAATATGTTCTTCCTGCTGTTCTTCTGATTTTGTATAACTTGCTCTACACGCATGCTCGATATCTGTTACTCGGATGTAAATACAGTGCTACTTTCAGACACGTACACTTCCCAGATTGTTCGGCCAAATTTTGTTGAAATATATGTCGCGCACTTCCATTTTTTTGTCGACACCGAACACCTGGCTGTGTAAACAAAACGTACATGTTTCCTTTTTTGTCAGCTTAAAGAATGTTTATTCACCACTGTTATGCTATCTACCGAGTATCCTTACTGTTATTATCCATGTTTATTCATGTATACGCACCTGTTCTACTGTTGTTGTCTATGTCTATTTATGTATGCCCCCCTGCACTGGTCTCAATAGAGGCTGGCAGCACTTCAAATAAATAAATAAATAAATAAATAAATAAATAAATAAATAAATAAATAAATAAATAAATAAATAAATAAATAAATAAATAAATAAATAAATAAATAAATAAATAAATAAATAAATAAATAAATAAATAAATAAATAAATAAATAAATAAATAAATAAATAAATAAATAAATAAATAAATAAATAAATAAATAAATAAATAAATAAATAAAATTACAAATACGCATCTTATTCATCTTCTCCCAGAAAATGAGCCTGAACTAGAGAACCTTGGAAAAGAACGCTACTAATACGAATAAAAATACCGAAATTGAGCCAACATTTTTATGCATTGCATTTCCACAAATATGCATAATTGTCGGATGTTACACATTCAGTTGTGTAAATAATTGCACATGCACAAGTTTAAGAAAACCAAGAATACAGTAAATAGGAAAAATCATAAACTATACTTTTTCAACGACCTGAGGGGTCTTCTTTTAGGCGGTATGAATTCAAAAATTTAGGGGGAGGGGGGTGCGGGCGTCAGGACATCCAGATTCCCCTCTGGATCCGCCAATGCGTTTATGTGCCATCGACTGAGATAGTGCGCCCCCTCCCCCCCCCTCCCCCTTTTCCCCCATCGTCCATCGCGGTTTCACCTTCTTGCCCACACCCGCCCCATCTCGCATTATTCACCTGTCCAAATGCTTCCGACATCCTTGACTCTACATATGCAAAGAATACATGCATTTGCTTTGTGAGAGCGGGGAAACACGGTTCTGATGAACTGCCTTAACGATGATAGTTCACGCGAATTCTCTTGCGTTAGAGCTCTTGGGCTCTTTAACGCGCGTATTTTTCCTATTCTAGTGTTTCCCAAAGAGTGTCGCGGACGCCTTCTGGTATTTCAGAGGTGAGCGGGACCACAAAATATGTGTAGGCTGGACTTTTACTTACGTAGGATCCAAGTAATCTATCTTTGCAGCTAGAATCATCCGTACATCCCCTTTCTGCACGCCAGTTTCGTGTCGGGCTTTCCTGCACTGCTTTTGTGCTTTACAAAAGAGCCATCTTGATAGCGAGAGCTGCGCGAATCAATCGAAAGAAAATTCGAAATAAACGGATAATTCGAACATACGAGAATGGATGTGCCATGCTGCGTAGCCAACTTCCTGACACTGCCGCCGCCAAAAGAAGGGGAGCGTGGAATTTAGGAGGCTTCGAGAACGACGTCAAATTCCTTCACGGACTCCCGTTAGAGCACCACGGCCATATCGTACTTGTGACACGTCGCCAAGCACTGTACAGGTAGTTCGGCAAAAATAAAAAAAATAAACCCTGACACATGCGTTTCTGCGAACTATCAAGCGTAATTTGCATCATTCAACCGAGACGCGCGCACATGTGAGAAAGTAGGGCGTGGCATACCGACAGAGGAGGCTTGGTCACGCCACGGTCTACACCCACCAGGGTGGTTCATGACAGCGAGATCGCTCCGGCAGCCGTTAGTTTGATGGAGGCGAGAAAATAAAATGCCTGTATATACATGTTTTGACGGACATTCTCCAGGTAATTTAAATTTATCTGCACTGCGCCGTCCGAAAGCCGCTTTTGAATTTGAACGCCATAGAATTTGAAGGAGTAGTGGTATTTTGCCAGGAAAAAAAAATTGCCTAAAATGAATGCGTATGTGCCCCCCTTTTTTCTTTGATCTCTAAACAGTAGTTGACATACACCATAAATATGTTACAAATAGAATTAATTGGTTACAGGAAAGTCAAACACTGTGAAATGATAGTCGATAGATGAAATGAATTCAACAGTTGACGCCACTTGTCACCAAGACGGTTTAAAAGACAATAAATTGCATTGACGTTTTAACAAATTAAATTACAAACACGCAGACAAGTTCAAGAAAAGACAGCCCAACAGCCTTTGAACGCTGATGCGTCCATCCGTCCATCGGCTTCTGCCGCAACGTCAGGGTCAATGCCTTCGTTTCGTTTCGGCAGCCGTTCATGGATGGCGCCAGCATCGCGGGGCGCTGCAAAAAATAGCGCCGTGTGTGTGTGGGGCCGAGGCTACGTGACGTCGCTCCCTGACGTCTCCGGGCCTTTTTCGCTACTTTCGTGCTCGTTCTTGGAAATGGCTCCTGTGTGGGATTGAAGAAAACCTCCGCGAGCCAAGAAAATGTGCGCCGTCAATATTGTGCTTGTGCTGTGAATTGAATTGATCCGAAGTGACGAGACCGGGGCCGGACTACCGCCGGAGCCAACGCTGGTAAGTCGACGACCGTGTGTTTACTGTTTCCAAGTCCGCGCGCGTTCGCTCGAGGCATTCGCGCATTGCACTTGCTCGCGCCATGGGATGCGAGACTTGATTAGGCCTAATGTTGACTCCGGCGTTTCCTCGACGTTTTCGTATATTTGTTGTCTATGTTGTGTGCGTACTTCGAACAAAAGAGCTCGTCAAGGTTTAAAAATGCATCTTCAAACGCAAGTGTCACGCCGAATTTATTGACGGTGGTGCGGTCAAAATATCATCTGTCAGTGTCGACCGCTCATGTCGAGTTCGTTTGACGGAGGTCCTTTCCCCACTCGTGTTTTCGTCTGACGTGCTATTTGGTTTGTTGTCGTATTAACCCCGTCTTCTATTAAATGTAATCCGTCGGGGTCTACGCAGTGTTATGTACGGTTTATATGTGCTTGTTGTGAAAACGCGCTAACACGTTATCCTTTAGCCGCTGGTTTCTTCGCGTTGTTTTGCAACCTCTAGCGTTCCGCGCTAATTGGGCTGCCGGTGGCTTGTTTCTAATTCCAATTCTGCAAAGCAGCAGAACAGCTTGTACGCGACAAATGTTTATCTTCTCACTGTTTATTCTTGTTTATATTCGAAGCCTGTAACCCCCTACGATATCCCTTTCGTAAACGACTGCTGCATAAATGCGATGCATTTTCGTAAGGATGGTGATGCCTTTGCTAGCTGTTCTTGGTTAATTTACGAGCCGTTCTATTAGTGTAATGGGTTAAATAATCCGTTTTGCCGGCGTACGATGTCACGTCATACAGGTGTTACGGCTGTAAGCCGCTATTCACCTGCTACAATGGGGTGACCGTGGGTATTACGGCGCCTACCGCGCTGCTTGCGTGATTGATGCACCACCTTGGGAGCGCCGTTTCTGTTCTGTGTCCGATTGTTGGCTACAGTTTGTCAATGTCCGGAGGGCGCCTGGATTGTCCTGGCGAGCATGTGTCTATGGATAGCTTGCCATTGTGGGGCCCGGGCGGCACGCGATCCGTCTTGCGTAACGTTTTCACGGACCGTGGGGCATTGTTATACCTCCCCAGGAGGGGAGGCTTTAACTGTCGTCTCTGAATGGGTGGCTCGTGCCGGTGACGCCGATTTTGCTATCCCCCCCCCCCGCTTGTATCTTACCAACGCTTTCTGTACTAGCTGTTAGTGGCGTGTGGGTCTTTGCAGTGTTGGCTGCTGGTTTATAGCTAACCTCTTGCAGGAAGAACTCCGAGATAAGCTCTGGAGTGGCTGTCTTGAGTTTCCGCTCTTGAGAAGTGAGAGGGCCTTTGCGATCTCCTTTATCGTACTGGTTTACAGTTGCGGTCTATTTGCGGTTCGTCTACACAGCTCTTCTAGGCTGGAGTGCCTGTGTTTGACACCGGGTCTACAGATAGCCTTATCGGTTGAATGGGCTCAAAGGTTCCTAGAATCTCGGCTCCTCTGCTGGGCTTCGGATTACTGAATTGCACGGAAGTGTCGTCCGTCGATAGTAGTGTTGACCTTTTGTTAAATACCCTGGACGGTTTACTGTCCTTTTACCCAATGTTTCCAAGCTGTGTAGTCCAAGTCCAGGAGGCAAACCTTGTGCAGTTCTATTGCTCACTTTATCGCTTAGCCGTGCCTTTTGTGTGTAAAGCATGAGCCACTTCTCTACAAGAGAGAGAGAGAGAGAGAAAACCGTCTTTAATGGGCAGGCGAGGTCAGCCCGGCTAGGCGCCCAATTCGCTGCACCAAATGGCGGTGAAGGTGAGATGAAATGTATGAAAAGAACTCTCACACATGAATGCTCAAACACACAAATGCACATGAAAAGCACACCCACAATCAGGCGATACAGTCATTTATCTGAGAGTCCATAGCTCGCTGTCAAGTCCAGTGTTCCGGAGGAATGTTAGGAGCGGAGCGCCTTTGTTGCCCGACATGCCATGCCTGTTGTAAGCCACGGTCCTATCTCACCTCACTGTTTGAGTGTGCTTGAAAACAAGTGTTGTTGTAGAGGAAAGTTAGCAATATCTGGAGTGCTGGTGTCGTTTCCCTTTCTCGTCCCTTTGTCTCTTTGCGCTTAAGTTTCACTCATGAATATCAGGAGCTATCAGCTCCGGCACTTCACTGTTTGGGGTGCACTTTAAAACAAGTGCGGAGATGTGTTCAGGGTGTCGTAAGGTATCGGTACGAGTGCTGTTGGCTTTGGTGCGACTTTGATGCTGTCCACTTGGATGTCACCATATTTTGGGTTAACGCTGTGTGTGGACGCTAAAAACATGAAGTAAAATGGAGGGTTCAGCAAATTGGTGAACATGCGTTCTTGAAAATTAAGTGCGAACTATAAAACACAGACAAGAAAGGACGGCACCGGCCGAAAGAAGGACAACACGACACAAGCGCCGGTGTCGGTCCTTCTTTCTTGTCCATGCTTTGTAGTTTGCACTTTATTTTCACCAGTGCTAAAATCATGTTCATCCTACCGTAGATTTCAGCTTTGATGCCGCCTAAGATTTGGTACGATGCAAGTATGCCCTTTGGTCTATGCGATTAGTTCTGTAGTGTCTCCGCTCTAAACCACGCTTGGTTTGCCTAAGCATTTTTTTAACAAACACTGAGGTAGCAGAGAAGAGATGAAAATGTATATGGGAACTTTTGTCCGTCATGTGCTTTTTGCAGGACACTGATCTCTGGTAGCAAACAATGTAAGATAGGATGCCCCAAGCCAGGTGGTAGGCTTCATTTCAGTTTCCGTTTCGTTGAAATGTTTTGCCTTGGGTACAAGCACAATTAAAAACATGCATGCATGCAGCTGAACACGAGAGCCTACCATATCTACTTACCAACTAGTGGTAAAGTTGGATATTGTTAGCACTATCAGGTTGAAACGAGATGGCCGACAACTGCTGGAGATATGTCTCGTATTTTTGACAGCTGCTCCTAGATGGCAGCTCATCCTTTGAAAGCAACGTTGGGGTCATTAAGCCCCGCCTATAAAGGGCGCAGGGTAATGGCCAACTGTGCCTGGTTAGCCCCATACCAAGTAGGCGTCAAAAAACTGCCCATTTCTGTGATTGGCTTACAGTCATTGCGGCAAAGGTAGAGGCAGCGAGGATGGGCACTCAGAAGATTGAAAATGAGGCCTCTGCTTGTTGTGGGCACTTTTGTGATTGGCCCTTCAATGTAATAAAAATTGGAAGAGAAGAGGAAACAGAAATGCCAGCTTTTTTTAATTTCGGCGAACGAAGGATCGTCGTTCATTGAATAAAAACAGAAAGCTACGAAATGCGCGACATTTCAGTTAAGAGAAATAGTTATTCAGCTTTAGTGTCTCCATAACATTCGAGTTTTGCTACTGAAACAGGTTGCACATGTAAAGTTTGTCGTCATATAAGCCACTGCTCTTACCACATCAGGCTACAGCCGCTCATGGGGCCATGAGGATTGCTGCATTGTATAGTCATGGCAGGTCACGTATGCTGCCAGACACTAGCCCCAAGCAGTCGTAATTGCTTCAACACTGCTCAACTTAAGGTGAGGTGTATTTTTGTAGATGTAGCCCATTGTTTTTCCTTTTTCATTTTCTTTGGCGTCTTAACTGCGACACGTTGCAGAATACCAACCCGTGGGACAATCCGCGAATGCAAGAAACGTTGGATGTACGTTCCCTTTTTTCGTATACATATTTTTTTGACTGAGCAGCTAGTGACGCTGCTGCTACTTAAAGGTGTGGCGGAGAGGGGAGGACATTTAACACGTAGCGTTGAAGGAAGTACTAGTCCATGTAAAATGGCCTCTTGTGCACGTGCCAAGTGAGTTGGAGGCTGGTGGCTGGCCTTTGTTTGGCGTTAAAGTGCCTTGGGAGAAAGAGAGAAAAGCTTGCGTCTGTTTGGGCAGTTTGCTTGATTGGTCTGCACAGCGTTTATAAGCGCCCTTTCCTGTGGTCAAGGCTTTTGCGTTGGGATGCGTTCATGCTTGGTGTAATGGCGTCATTAAAAGACTCACACGTGGCTTTATGCGCTGTGCACAATAGGAGATTAGCATACCGTTTGCACGGTGCACAGCTCTCTTGGGAAGGATTGGGATTGCGGAGGTTTCATATCGAAGAACAAATGAAACGGAGAGGCTGAATGCAGAAGAAAGGCTAGTTACGAAAGAGCATGAATGATACAAAAAAAGAACTCCTGCGCTACTTGGTATTCTTAAAATTTCCTCGGAAGTTGTCATTTCTGTTTTTCGTGCCGGTGCTGAACCCAGACGTGGTCATTACTACGAATTTTGCGTCGAGAAAGAATTCTGTCTCCCGTGGTGGGGGAGGGGATGGGCAAGCACATGAAATTTATTGGAATTAGAGGGGGTGGGTATCTTGGGTGGCAACATATTTTGGATCTGAAATACCTACTGAATAGAGAAACTGGAAAAGCTTGCTGGTTTTAATGTGCGTTTAGGTGAAAGGCACGTATGTTTACCCTCCACGATCATCCTGAAATAATATTTACTGCTTACCAGTTTCCAAAATAATGGGCCCATATGGGGAGAACTGTACCTTTTTGGTATTTAAGCTAACTCGTTCGATGAGAATCTCGACCTGAGCTTGTGTCTCACTGAGACGTCTTTGCAAAAGTTGCATTTTGAGCGCATTATTCTCTGGGCGCACTTTATTGACGGGTACTTATCAGCTTGGTAAAAGGAAATTGGCTTGTGTTCAAAAAAAGCTTTCATACTAGGCTGAAAATGCATACTTGTAACAATATAAAAATCAACGTGCTGCTCCCTGGTTCATGCAGCAGCTTCAGAGTTTAAACAATGAAAAAGCTTTACTACAGACCGGCTGGTAAGGGTGTCACTTCGGTTAACTGGGTACGTAGCATGATTTAAGCCACGCACTGTCATTTCCAGCAATGTTGCCATTACCTAACATCCATGCTTTAAAAAGACCCAGAGGATTTTGGTGCATAGTAAATATAAAATGATTGCTCTATCAGTTTTCATGTTAGCATAGTAAATATAAAAATCCCAATGTCAATCACCATGATACCTACACTTCACTTCTGAAGTGTGATGCACAGAAGTTCTAGTAGCAATAAGACGTTTGTGTCTCTATTCACTTTCAACGATATAACTGCAGTACCTAAGAACATTCGTGTCTCTGATGCCGGCATGCCTAACATTATAACAGAAGTGGGCATCTTGTCGGTTCTGAATGAGCTTAAAATTTTTCTTCTGTATTTAATTATACTGGTAAAGCACCATACTGATAGATCCCATAGCATCTGTGTAAATCTGACAGCACTTTTTTCACCGCAACGTGGGACAGGCACTCTTAAAATTTTTGGCTAATAGCCAAGGTAGCGCATTTTTAAATCACGTGACTATCTTTTACCATTTGACTACAGGGACATTTTGATATGTACCATATGTAAAGCCACGGAACATGTCATTCACAAAAAATTCTCGTAATTAAGTACTTCGAAAACTACATTGTTATGTACCTGTATCAGTACGGTTTCTGCAAGGGATACTCTTGTGACACACAACTTTCTGGATTTGTTATGACCTGTTCATCTGTTCTGGCTCCAACTGATGCAGTTATGGTCCTGGATTTTCCTGAAGCATTTGACCACGTTTCAGGCCACAAACTTTTACGCCTTAGCATTCACTGTAGGATCTGCCCATGGGGGAAAGGTTTCCTTTCTCCTAGAATCCAGTTTACTTCAGTTAACAAGCAACTTGAATCCTTCTTCTGCCTATGTTACTTCTGGCATCCCCCAGGGCATCATGTTAGGACCTTTACTTTTTCTAACCCATATTAATGATCTTCCGTATTGCCTATCGTCCCAGGTTCATCCATCTTCCGATGATGTAATTCATTGCTCAATTTCTTCTGGTACCGGTTGCAAATCTTCCAGTCTGACCTTGATGCAATTAACTTATGGTGCTCCAAAATGGCTAGTGTCACCTCTCTAAAGCAAAGTTCATGAATTTAAGCAGCAGGTGTTGAATATATTATGCGTCCTTCATAACGACATCATGGGCTTACTGCGCCTTTGCATAATTACCTTGACCTTCATTTGCAGTTGGACCTAACATGCAACACCACATTAATTTAACCCTGTCTGCTGCTAAGCAACCCTTTGATTACTTACAAACGCAGATGCAAGCTCACGTAATAAAAGAACAGCCATGCATCGCAATCGTTTGTCCGGGAATTGAATCTCCGGGAGCCACTTCAGATCCACATCAGGATTGCTTAACTGCTTACCTGGGTGTCCTGCAGAGCCGTGCTGTTTGTTTGATTTCTAATGAATATTCCACGTACTCCCACATTAAATCATTAAAAAAAAAACTTATTTGCAATCCCAGAACCTTAGTCGCGAAAATTCAGGTTTGTCACTGTTTGAAAAACATTTTTAACATGCATCACGTCGGGAATTCTTTTTCCACTCACTGCTCTTATCTTGCTACACCAGAATCGCTTTACCAAAGTAGACTGGTGCATTTTATGTTGGCCATCCTCATGAGTGCAGTCTTTCATACCACTCTATAGGAGAACGACTTGTCATGACACATAATCACCGAAACTGATGTTACCAAGATTTAGGAATCTATTCACACTGCTGTAAAAAGGTGAAAAAAAAAAGTATTTCCGGTTGCCTTTTTTCGTGTTCATTGCACTGATGAACTGCATCTATTGTCTTTCTATTTTTTCTTTTTGCAGTGCCTGAATGTTCTTGTAATCTTGGCTGTACTACTAAGCCCTTCCTCAAATGGAATACCGAGAGAGCCTTTAAGAGTATTTTAAATAAATAAATAAACATTGATAAAATAAAGAAATTTATTTCAGCTTGTATCCTAAGCGCCATCACAAAAGTTGCTCATCAAACACATTAGCAATTGAGCCTGTACTTCGCACCAGGCTCTAAAATATGCGATGCGAGTTAAAACACGATGTTTTCAGTGGTGGACTGTCGCAACGCATGTCCCAAATTGTGAACCGAGTTTTAGGTTTTTATCACAGGATACCTTCTGTTATCTATTCTTACAATTTACACGTGTGCCATAAGTGTGTAATAAAAAGGTGAGTAATTTTTAGCCGTGGGGCTAGGCCATGCACTACTGCGTAAAATGCTCACCTGTTTGTACGTATCATCTGTGAAAGCACGATTTATAATTATCTCATAGTTTCCTTTTTATATAGAAGTGCTTTGTCTTTTTCGAACTTGAAGCACCATGCGTGAGTATGTATCAGGGCTGATGACGTGCACAGCAGATGTGCTTTTGGAGGGTACCTTAAGCTCTTCTTAAGCTTTGTTAGGCTTTGCTAATAACAGGAGTGGCAGTGAAGAACAGTCGTGATGGAGAAGCACTCAAGCTGTGAGAGCAAGTCACGCGCGCGAGAGTTTGTGAAGGTGATGCGTTGCGGGTAGCGGGTGTCTCACATCAAAACTTTGTTAACGTCCGTGTTGTCTTCACAAACTTTGACCTTTGGCTTTACCAAATGAGGCGACTATATGAATTTTAAAAATGTATTGCTGAAAGTATAAAGCACAGGTACTGAGATGCATGCGTGTTTGATACAAAACTTGATATCCGAGATAGCTCCTCAAGTACGCTGAAAATGTGTGCGGCAATTTTGTGCTAAAAATGTTTTTTCTTTATCTTTGGCAAAGTGGTGGTTTTCAGAGATGTTAATAATTCAGTATGTTTAGGGTTGTTCGTTTTTGGGTTTTTAATTTTTTTTTTTCAAAATTCGGGGGTAAACATTGCGTGCTACTTTTCGATCTGATATTCGGGAGAAATCGGGTGTTTTTGTGAAACCATTCTGAAATTCGATGTCTTTTGGGTTAAATCAATAGATGTACTAAGTTTATTTTAATGCACTCTGTTTATCTTAGAGGGCATCACGAGATGTTTTAACTCTAACGCGTTAAAATTGGTGTTTATTTCAAACTGGCAATCGTTGGGACTTCAGGGTTCTCTTTAAAGTGCTCTCCGAAGTTTGACGTTTGCTTGGAAATGAATAAACAGTGACAGTAAATAGCATTGATAACTTCTAGCAAATGAAACATTTTATTCACGAAAAGCTGGTCATCGATTGTTCCGTCATCCTTGTTTACATACATTACTGCGATCTGCTTGCGCAACTTGTCGGTCTTCATTTGAGGCCTGTCTGATCGCTGATCGTATCTCAACTGGGAGAAGGTTCACTCGACAACACAGCTTCCATTAGCTGGGCACAACAGTGTCAGGGTAGCATTTTCCAGCCTGAAGTTGCGGATGGTAGAGTCATTCCAATACTCAATGAGTTCGCAAGGCGTGCTCGTTCGCTTGCTTCCAACAAGTACTGGTTAAGAACGGCAGAGTGTCAGACCACAATATTGCAGATAGCTCCTTTGCAGATAGCTCGGTTCGGGGAGAAATCGGGTGTAACCCGAATCTCCTGAAACGTGTTCAGGGTATAAGAACAACCCGAAGTATGTTCTTGACTACATGACGTGTACTGCAAGAAGAAATTGTGACTCTAGTCACTAGCACAAGTCACGGGCGTCGGCAGAGGGGTGTGAAAGGGGCACTTGGCTACACCCCCACCCCCCCACCTCGCTTTTTTCCTCTGCCCCTCGCAGTGCAACGGATTTTTGTCTCTCAAGGCAAAATCCTGCCAAAGCCCTTGTCACAAAACACTCTTCAAGAAAAATGGAAACCTCGGTTTTCTACACGATCTTTCCCATCAAAAAAAAGGTTACATTAATTGCACTTAAGAAACAGCTTTCGCTCCCAAACTTTCTCTTCCCTACAGTGTCGTCTCAGTCTTTGCGAATGAGAAGCATTTCTCTACCACAGTGGTCAAGCATAACTTTGGTTTGTGATAATTAAATATCATTTTCGGTGCAAAGAAGTTATGGATCGGGGAGACATTTTTCGAAAATAATGGTGTAGCAGTCGAACACTCAGTACAGTCTTTAGGGAAGGGGTGCTTCACTGCTCCGATACAAATACATTATTTAAATGCACCTCAATGGTGAATGCCAGCAAAATTCTGTTGTGATGTGATTCAGCCATGTTGGACATGGAAAGCGGCATCGTGAAAAATTGGAGTGTTTGACTCGATGAACAGTCTTTAACTGAAGTGAAAAGCAAATTAGCTTAAAAAAAGTGGTGCAGTTTTCAAAATCTTCTTTTTTTATATAATATCACGCTTATGATTCAGTTGTGTGCCTGCAGCATGATTTAGTTGTGCAATACAATGCGGTGACGGGTAGGCTGGCAGTAATCTCACACCATAAAATAGAAAAATTATTGTGAGAACTTCAAGTTCACAGCGTTGTCATCAAAACAGCGGCATCGTTTAAAGAAATATTTGAAAGCCCCACGTTGTACCAAAAGGTGTGTTGGCTTCTTCTGTTGAAAGGCAGCTGTTGGTTGGCTTTTGTCATTTCACCAAGAGCTGGGAACTAAACAGAGGGTAAAAAAAAAAAAATATTGTGTCAGTTTCTTTATCCAAGGGAACAATTACTTGTTCTAAATATCACACGCAGCTTGAAGTAATTTGTGGCAACTGTGTACATAGTGTGTGTGCGAACAATGCTTGTGTTTGAAAAGCGAAATGCAGTTTTCAGTAGTAGTGACAGACCAATTCATAAATTCCGTCTCACTGATAGGCTTGAAATTGTGTTTTCTTTCCTTTGAAAATTTTACGAGCTGTTATGGGACCAGGAGGTGGATGAATTATTGGGTGCGATTTGTATAATTTGCCTTTTCCTAAGCAAGTACTAAGAGATGCACAGGTTGTTGCTAATAAATATTGGTCAGTCATCTCCTGTGGAGTAAAGAGAACTGCATCAGGCCTATGCATGTATATGGCACAAATCTGTTATGTAAGAAAAGGTGAGGGAGGGGGAGGGTAAAAAAAACCCCATACTGTATAGATCGCCTGCTGGAGAGGTCTGGACAGACGTCTGGCGCAACAATATGGAACTACTTGAGGCCTCACCTTATCCATGCACCAACACATGACATGGGCTTGTGTGCATGGGGTTGGCAAGGGATAAGACTAGGCTAGGAATGCCTGGTTGCTTTCTTGCTTGCTAGCACAGTCAAGGGAGGGGGGAAACGGTTTAAATTCCATGCACGCAGCAGCTGTCTCAGACAAAAGCCAACTGCCACTTTCTTGCTCTTTCTTGCTCAGGCTGATCATAAAGCTAGGGGGAACGAATGCGACAAGGAACTTAGCCACGATAGCGGGGAGGGGGTGGACAGTAGGGGTGTAGGTTGTGGGCTGCCTTTGTTGCAGCTTTTATTTTCTCCAGCTTCACGTTATGAAGCGCACGGGCGAAGGTTGCGAACTTGGCACTGTTCTTCAATGGTTGATACAGCACAAGTGACAAATGCGCAGAACGTGCCGATCAGTGCGGATGCGCCGCCTACCAGTACAGACATTATTGTAAACGAATAAACCACAATTATCGTACAACGTCCGTCTGCTCTACAAGCATTCCGTCATAACCTGGAACGAAGCCTGTGCTGTGTGAGTGCCTTTTCAAATTCTTATACAACTAACCTCCTCGACGAGCACAAACCGGTATGCTACCAACACAACACATACAACACTGCATCGATGGGCTTCCAGTTGCCCCAAAATGCTCACACTGCGGCCAATACCCCAACAATGAACACACCCTCTGGACGTGTCCAAACATTCACACCACCCTGAGATCTTCCCTGCCACCAATTCCTGCCACAAAGTGCCCTCCTTGCTGGGAGGCATGGGTCACACCCCCTGCGGAGCTTGAAGAACTGTATTGGACCACGCTTGTGAACTACATTAAAAACACGCCAGGACCGTAAACGAGTCCCTGTAACCCAAGCAAGAAGCCGAGCAGGCCTTTGGACACACGTTTCAAAATAAAGTCTCTCTCTCTCTCTCTCTCTCTCTCTCTCTCTCTCTCTCTCTCTCTCTCTCTCTCTCTCTCTCTCTCTCTCTCTCTCTCTCTCTCTCTCTCTCTCTCTCTCTCTCTCTCTTTCACGCAACTGCAACCTTGCTAAGCCAAGAATAACCAAGATGCAGCACCACGCTCGCGCGCGAATTTCTAATTCACCGCGTGGTAGGGTTGCCACCTGGCCGGTTTTTGACCGGCCCTACCGGTTTTTTGGACAGCGGCTTGGTTGCAGGTCCATACCTAAAAGCCGGCCGTCATTTGCCGTTTCTTTTGGCCATCGGGCTACGAATGTGATCGTTTTGGCGTTTCATAAGCGTCAATTCAGCAACTATGACGATAAATATGGGCCGGCAAGCTGCGCAAGGACACGTAGCAAAGAAAGTACGTCACGTGTTTCCAGAAAATCACGTTCGCATTTCCTTTTTAGATACTCTTAGTCACTTTCTGCGCAAATTCTATGCTGATTTCTCACTAGGAAAACGCTACAATAACTGGCATTGCATGGCAAAAAAACACACAAAAAAAAACACGTGGCGTCTGTTTTCCAACACAAATTCAACCTTCTGTATACCCCGTCTCCCCTTCTTGCCCACTCGGGATGGCCGTTTTTCTTTTGGGGAAAGGTGGCAACCCTACCGCGTGGTAGGATGCCAAGTTTTTCGTCTCCAGGTGTTAGAAAAGAAAAAAAAAATACACGCATCTCCACGAAGTGAATCATGACGAGTGGGCGAAGCATTGGGGATGGATCGTTCTTACCGTAAATCACCCGTGACATTGCCCACTCGTGCATGTAAACGAGTGACAAGGCGTGTGTACAGTATATACAATTCCAATTCCAATCCAGTCCAATCCAATGCTCCTCGCGCATGCGCAACACTGTGTACACAGATGCCAAGGGACAAGCCACGGACAAAGCGAGGTCCTAAGGGTGCTTCGCTCCTAATAAACAGAAAAGGGCTGCCCGGCGTTCGATCCTATTCTCGCGTGGCGTGCGAACGGTGTGTGGCGTCGCCGGCACAACAACGACATGGAAATGAGCGCCGCCTGCCGCTTGGGCTGCATACGCTGGAAGTCCGCCACAGGTGTTTGCGGCATCCAGCGGGCTGGGAAAAAGAAAAGAAAAAAAAGGGCCCTTGGCGTAGCCATTGCACGCCCGCTCGGCAAGCCCGACCATTCTCGGGCCACATGCGGCCCCCGGGCTCTTTCCGCGCTGGTGCATTCTGGGTATTTCTGCCCTTATCCGAACTCCGTTTTACGCCCGTACTACTCTCTTTCGGTTGTCGCTTTTGTGTGCCTGTCATTTGCGGCGCTTTGATGTGCCCGCCGCATTAGGAAGGCACTTTCTGACGAATCCGCGCCGAAAGGGAAGGAATAGCCGGTCCACCGTCTGCATCACCGGCTTCGCCGCCGTTCAGCGATATTTGTTATTCATGGAGCGAGCGAGCTGTCTGTTGGTCAGAATGCCGTGCGTGGGAATGCTGCAATGGCCGGCTCGACTTCGAAGTTTGGGCGCTATACGCCTGCAGTATTGAATAAATGAATGAGTGAAATGAAACAGTAGTAGTTACTGACATTTATTGAGCGTAAGGTAGAGGTCGGGGAGTGTGGTCCTTGATTCTCGGAGGCCGGGAGTACCCGAGGTGCGTCCAGGGTCTGTTGTTGCCAAGGCGATGACGTGCCTGATCAGTGCTGTCTCCTACGGCTCATGGGTGGGGTTCTCTGAAGGGTGTGGGTTGTGGGCACGAGCAAACGAACTGGTGGGCGGTGACGGGGATAGGGTGCTTCTAGCCACCCTAACGGAGCGGCGACAGGGCCTTGCATGTGACCCGCCGCGGTGGCTCAGTGGCTAAGGCGTTGCGCTGCTGAGCACGAGGTCGCGGGTTCGATTCCCAGCCGCGGCGGCCGCAGGAGAAAAGCAAAAACGCCCGTGTGTACGAGATTTCGGCGCACGTTAAAGATCCCCAGGGGGTCAAAATGAATCCGGCGCCTTCCACTACGGCGCGCCACATCGCCTGGGTTGCGTCGGTGCGTTAAACCCTACAGTCAATCAAATCAATCCTGACATGTGGTGTATACGAAGAGGTATGTGGCGAAGAATGATTGTGTGCTCTTTTATTTTGTTTGTTTTGTCGAGAAAGATAACGCAGGGTTGGACACTGCTTTTCATCGAGCGGTCGCCCCCTACAGTTCTCAGCTCCTCTCTTCGGCTGATCGGTTCGCAGTTAACTTCGAACTACTGGGCCCTGGATGCATGCGCGAGCGATTGACCGCATCTGACGTCAGCGAAATGGCGAAGAAAAGGATGGAAAAGAAGCGGCGCATCCCGTGAGAAAGAAAAAGAGTGCGTAAATAATAAAAAAACCCGCAAAACTGAGCATAGCTATCGCTTTGTGTAATCAACCCTGGCTGTGTGTACCAGCTTCATTTATAAAAAACGCGGGAAAAAAGAACAATGCAGGGGAGGGTGCCGATACGTTTTCCGCGCGTTTGTGCTTTGTATATACTATACCTAATGTTCGCAGTGTACGTTTCCGGCGATACCTCGCCGTCGCACATCGTCATGAATGAACGCACCACCGTCCAGTCGCGCTGCGTGACGAACCGACCTTGAAATGGGCGCGGTCACGGCTCTAGGGTGAACGATCTTCTTTGGCGCCGCTTATGCGCGTGCACTCCGCGCGGAAGCTTGCAATGCTACTCGAGGCAAAAACAGCGCGGTACGCGAGACGGAGGGTAGACGTAAAGTGCGCTGCTGACATTTGGGGCGTATGATGTTGATTGATTGACTGTAGGATTTAACGCGCCGGATTAATTTTGACCACCTGGGGATCGTTAACGTGCGCCGAAACCTCGTACACACGGGCGTTTTTGGCTTTTCGCCTCCATCAGAAAAGCGGCCGCCGTGGCCGGAATCGAACCCGCGACCTCGTGCTCAGCAGCGCAACGCCCTAGCCACTGAGCCACCGCGGCGGGTCGTAGGATGTTCGCTACAATGTGCTTGAGTTCATATTAGGCGCTTCCGTCGAGGCAGTCTCGTTCTAAGTGGGCCACCCACTCTAGTTAGCGAAATTCCTTCAACAACGGCGTCAACTATCGGTGATAAGTAGCTGTAGTCGTGATGTACGGACTAGGGGTGGTCGCAAAAAAAAAAAAAAAAGTGTGATCCGTTAAATCTCCGCGAGAGAGAGAAAAAAAAGGAGAAAAACATTCCCGTATACTGGCACCTAATTTGATTCGGCTTGAAAGTCTCAGTTCGCCCTGATTGATTGTCCCGGCTTATTGATAATTCATTTCGGCTGCGCTGATTGTTTACATACGGCGAACAAAAACACAGAGGACGTTCACAAGACAAGGGAACACTCACAGTCAAGGTCATTGTGGATGTTCCCATGGTTTTGTTGACATTCGCATGCGAGGACATTCTTGTGAATGTCCCTTGTGTTTTTGTTCGTCGTATGTCAACAATCAGCGCAGTCGAAATAGACAAGTACTAACGTACCAACGAGCCGCCGTCGTAGCGTACCTATACCCCTGCTACACTAGCGTCCGAATGTCATTTGAACCAAATGTCATTTGACTCAAATGCGAGGTTGTGCTGGTCCACTGGGTTTTGAAATGCCATTCGGCTCCAATGACATTCGAGCCAAATGAGCACCGAGAGAGACATTTGGGATTTCAAATGCCATTTCTAGCACTCACGCGCACAGCGTTCCAAGTCAGCATAAACAAATACATTACTGGCGTTCTTAAAACAAACAAAATATTCTTAATTGTGCGACTTCGTTTATTTCTCGTACACTTGAATCGTGATATCAAGACGTAATAATTCCGTACTCTCAGCACCAGTGCGAGCAAGCGACAAACCAGTGTGGCCTAACAGCAAAAAAAAAAAAAAAAAACTTCGATTGCGATTCAGAATTAAGCAGAAACCGTATCAAAGCTTACGTTTTAATAATTTGGTATCATTTTAATGCCAAAGACTGCCGCTAAATTTGATTGTTCATTGAGACGTTAAAAATAGAACTTGACAGGAGCAGCGCCATGCAGCACGGAGAGCGATTGTTAAAGCTTTCAGATGCCATCGATATTGTAGACACGAGGAGTTCTGAATGGCATTCGAAGCACCCCATTTGAGTCAAACGACATTTTAGTTTAAATGACGTTCGGACCCTGGTGTAGCCGGGGTATTATTGGGCGGTTCTGAACCTGCAGGCAATCGCGCAAACTGCGATGCATATTGGTGTTCGCAAATGCTTAGGCAAGGCAGGTCTCGAGCATTGATTGCAGAGGCAACGCTTACTGCGGCTGGCAGCTTAGCGTGCTACGTGGCGTGATACTCGTGCCTTGCGTGTATTGTTCGCGCGTGATCCGCTGTTGTTGTTGTTGGGGTCTTGGGTAGAAGTAGCGAAAGGGCTTGCAACGCTCGGCTGCTTTGTACGCCACCATCCCTGTGTGGCTCACACTGAGTTTCCTGTTCCTTTTCCTGTCACGATGCGGAGCACGTTGACGGAAACAACGGTTTCTGAGGGCCTGTAAAAAAGAAAACGCGACAAGCCGTGCTTTGCGCAGAAATAGAATGTTAGCTTTGCCACGTGGGGATGGAAAAAAGGGGAAAAAAAAGAGCAGACATGAAACGGTGGTTCGGAGTGAGTTTGACGCAGTTGAATTGTTTTGTGTCTTGTTTGGCCATGTAGCAGCCTGCCGCAGGTGCCGAGGAGCTCGATAGAAATACAGCGATGGCGAGTGGCGGAAGTGTGCATGTGGGAAAGAGCTGGGTAGGATGTTTGTCGGAAAATTTAACGTGGGCGTCTGAATGCTCCCCCCCTCCATATTACGGCGTACTGAGTTCTTGATTGATTATGGGGGTTTAACGCGCGAATCTACACAGGTTATGAGGCGCGCCGTAGTGGAGGGCTCCGGATTAATTTTTACCACCTTAATTAATAATTTTAGAACCGACATTAATTTTGAACCGAAATGTCGAACTTGCGAGCGTTTTTGCTTTTCGCCTCCATCAGAAAAGCGGCCGCCGCGGCCGGGAATCGGACCCGCGTCCTTGGGCTTAGCATTACTGAATTCTCGAAGTAAATTAAACATGATGGCTGGTATTGATGCCGTTGTCAGTCTTGGCCTTCCGGTTATAATTGGCGCCACATAAAAGTTACAGGACTTGCTACGTTGCTGGACCTAGCAGGTATGTCAGAGAATCCAGAAACGGGCCGAATATTGTCGAGGGAAGTCGGCGTGTTTTCGACGAATATGGCGAAGTTGTAAAGAAAAAAAAAGATATCGCCTAAGAAACCTGCCGAACCGGCAACCTCGAGTTCCCGGGAACTGAAGTCGTACTTACCCTGAAAAAAAAAAAAAAAAAAAGAAAAAACGAAAAAAAAAGCGTGCTTGTCGCATGGGAGCAGCTGCTGTGATTTGCCGTTGCGTGCCGATTCCGTTTTATAATTGATTCGTCAGCGTATTTCTCAATCTATTTGTATTCGGCCAAAAAGGTCGCACAGTATTTTTTTTTTTTTCGGCTCCAGTGATAGCAACAATTGGCCACACTATTTTCTTTCCAGAACAAGGTCTGCTTCTACCGGTGTACAGTCAGCAATTTGTATTCTTTACCAGTGCGGTTTAAGGGACCACAAAGACAATAAACAAGTTTAGTTTGTTCCGTTCGAACGAACTAGCCCTTTTGTACCTCCCTCCGCTACATTAGGCGCTTTTTCTTTTTAGAAAAAAAGAGGAAACGGGAGAAATTCTGAAAAAAAAAAACTGATATTTCGCGCTACAGTGACGCAATAGGCAGCCGTGACGTATTATGGACCACCACTAAAGAACATAGTTACCAGCGTGGTAATTAACCACACACATTTGCATCGAAGTGTTAGCATCGAACCAAACTTGCGTTTTGTCTTCATGGCTCCCGTATATTAGAATGTCGTCGGATCGTGGCTGTTCGTTTCTCAGTTCGTCGGCAACTGCGCACTGAGGGTCAAAAGGGGTCGAAAGACCCGGGGTCCGTACGCGCGCCGTTGCCACGGCAACGTAGTGACGCCGGGGCGTCGACACTGCCAGCCTTTCGCATCAGCGGCGGCCTAGCGCGGCATGCGTTTTCGTCGTGACCGGTGGTGGCGGCGGCGTCGACGACGTGACTTGAGACCTCGTTAAGGCCTCCTCCCCCCGCACGTGCCTCTAGCGTTCGCTCCCCCCCTTCCTCTATCGCGTCGTTCAACGGGTCTGGGAGCGACGCTCGGTGTTATCGGAGAAGAAGGGAAGGGGGAGCTGATTGACCTCCTCCTCGCCTCGATAGAAACCGGCCTGTTGTGTATATTATATCCGCTTCTTTTTGTCGGTAGTCGCTTACAGCCGCTCTCACTGGCGTTCAGCTGGTGATTGGTAGTCTGGCCGCTGTCACAGGTCAGCTTAGCGTCGGGGTCTGCACCAAATTGATTTGGCTGTTTTGGTGTTAGTTGTTTTCAAAGAGAGAGAGAGGGGGGAAGAATTTTGGAAAGTGTCTTTTGCTTGGTCTCCCACGAACAGGGCTGACCCATAGAAGATTGGGATGACCCGACCTACCTTTGCGAGTACGAGAGTATGTAGACTCCGCTAGCGTCACTAAATAAAGGCTTTATTTATTTATTTAGTGACGGTAGTGAAGCTTATTTAGTGACGCTAGACTCCACCACCTTTTCTGCCCACTACGCCTTCCCGACGAGACCTTCAGTTATCCTACCTTCGGTGAAATAAAAACCAATCAGTTGGCTTGATAACCGGCGCGGGAGGCCATTCTTGGTTCGAAATCCTTTGCCAGGTTCTGGCGAGCTTAATCTGAAGCTCGTCTCCAGTCAACAACGTGTCTTATGCGCAATTTCGAATGCGAGGAAATCGTCGACTTCGGGATCAGGGAGCCGTCGTGTGCCGTACGTTCTGAAGCGTAACCTGGGTACAATGCGCGGCCGGCCCGGTTCCCTAGGTGGCGGCCAGTTCTGTTTTCTAGCGTCCCGTGGCCGTCCCCAGCGCTCTGCCGTAGCCGAGCCGTAGGGGTCGCGATCGAGCGTACTTGCAGCGGCGACAGCATCACCGTCGGTCGCTGGGTCTCACGCGACTGCAAACGCTGGCTCGATTTTTCCGCCTCGCCTACTGCGAAGCGTACCCGGGTGACTCTCGATGACGACAAAACTCCGGGGCCTCCCGCGTCATCATAACAACAACAACAAAAAAAGAAAGAGGCGCGAAAAAGGAGGCGCTCTGTTCCGCCGCGGGGCATCATCATCTCGGCGGCGCCAGCGCGACTGGCGCGCCTGCACGTTCCCCGGCACCTTTGATATTGGCGTGGTTATTTAAATGGCTACCGCGTGTGGTTGTGGCGGCGGCGGCCTCCGCAGTGCAGCGGAGGGGAGGAAAACGAAGGCGCCGTGCCTTGCCCCGTCGCGGCCAAGGTCGTCCGGTTCACGAGCCGTGATGCTGTGCTGCCATGGGGAGGACGGGGGAGGAGGAGGGACGGGGAAGAGAGAAGGCGGTCTTAGCGCGTCGCGCGGAGCGGCCGTGTGCTTGTTTGCGCCGCATGCTTCTCTAACAGGTACAGTCATGGACCAATGAAATGCGAGCACGAAAATGTGAACCAGAACCCGGGAAATTTAAAATTGTTGCTCGTTGAGGTCAAATAATGACGCGCTATTGGTGTGTTCGGAAAGCCGAATTTCCCAACTTTGTTTCTGTAACTGTGCCACGCTAGTTTTGGCTTGTACGTGGAAAGAAATCGCGCTATTTGTGCTCTTTGGTGCACATTTTCGTGTTCGCTTTTCATTTGTTTATGAGGGGTTGTTGGTAGCAAGGGCGTCGGCAGGATTTTGTTTTGAGGGGGGGGGGGGGGACCAGTTGAATCGCGGGGGGGGGGGGTCACGTGCCCCTTTTGCACCACCCTGTCGATCGATGCCCATGAATGGAAGTCGTGAGTAGTAGTAGTCACCAAACGCGTGATGGTGGTGAGTACGGGCCCGGATTAAATGTGCGGGCGTTATTACGGGCTGATGGTTGCGCGGTCACTGGCGAATGCGTGCTGATTAATTCGGAAGTACTTCAAGTGCTCATACTGTGCAATCTTTTACTCGTGATTACTTCAATGCCTGTGCGTTGATGTACTCACGAGTTAAAGCGCACACCCGTGAGCGCACAAGTGCCATGATGTCTGTATACAGGCCCACACTACAGGTGTGAACGTGACGTGACGACCACCTCATGATGATGATAGGATAGCGTGATCGCGGATGAGTAAAGGTTACACATCAGTACTTGTGCACTTTTGCAGTGAGTATTAATGGATGCACGCTTAGAAACGCATGGGCGTGTGCGGTTGAGTATATATACGCGGGTTTACCCGAGAATACTCTTACCTGTGCTAAATACAGGCACCAAGCCTAGGCGAGAAGAAATCCGCAGTGCTTATGTCATCGTGCAGTAGTCACTTCGCGCATGTTTAGCAACAACAACAAAACAAAGCGTTGATCTGGTATCAAACAAAAAAGCGTTGATCAAGGCGCGAAATCCGAAACCCGACGTATACTTTGGCAAACAATAGCGTTTGGCAGGAGTGAGGTAGCAGACGGCAGTTTTCTGTCGTTTTATCGAGTAGAAGGTGCTTGTGTAGGCACCGGAGGCTGCTTTTCAAATACGAAGTTTTATTGAAAAGGAGCGGTTCTAGATTGGACAACACACGCATGTACCGTAATGAAGGAATACGACGGTATACCATTATCTCATAAACCACGTACGGGGGCATACGTTTAGATCGTTCGTAGACGCGTTTACTTAGTGCGCGAAAAAATCGTCACATGGGTTCGTTTTTCGTTCGCGATCTGGGTCTTTGGAAGTTCGACGATAGATTCGACGCACATTTAGCTTCCCCACTTCCATCAACTGTATTTAGGAAGGCATGGTAAATTTTTTTTTTTGTCGCTGCGACCTTGATTGATTGGCAGGCTTCACACATCGACAGACACGATTTCATGAGGTGGAGCATCTAGCCCTCTCCCGGTGAGATCTCGCGGTTGAGGGTGGGAGAGCTGCGGGCCTTGTTTATCGAGGTGCTCTCGAGGGAGCTGTCCTGGAAGGCACGCCTGCATTTTGGAAGTGTGTACATTCGTGTGGGGAAGCAGGGGGGGGGGGGGGGTGCTGACGAAAGCACTCCGATGCCTTCGCTTTCTCGTGAAGTGGGAGGGGGTAGGGGGGGGCGTAGAGAGTCTGCGAAGCGGCCGATTTCCAGAAGCGATTGGTATCAGGAAGCATCGGCCGAAGCGGGTCGGGTGCACGCTGTCCTCCGGCTTTCTCCGGCAAAGTGCTTCCGCGGAAAGCCGAGGCACGGAAGGGTTGAAACGAAGGCGGAGGAGGAGGGAGGCGCCAGAGTTGACGCGCGATGGTGCGCGCCAGCTACTGTCGAGGACCCGGACGAGTTTTTCGGGGCTTGCTGGATGGCTGGCAGCGGCGCGAGACTCGATGCGGCGGTTTCTCCGCGTTTGAACGGGAGAGAGCGGCTCGGCGTCCGCCTGATTTACGTCCGCAATTTCGCGCTGGCCCGAAGATACGGAAGAGAGGTGCCCTCGTTCGTTCCGTAGGCGCGCCTCCTTTATGTTTTATCTCGTGGCTTCTGGTGGCCGCCTCCCTGTGCCACCTTCCGCACCCGGTGTTGCGAGCGAAAGCCGTAAAGATAACCTGGGAAGAAGGACGCTGATCCCGAGATTGCCGCGTGTTGCGCTTCGTTAAGACCTCGCTTGTGTATGCCGAAGCAGGGCAACCACCTGGACACTTAGCGCCTGCAGTGTATTTTGTAGCGTAAGCTACACTGGCCGAGGTTGAGCAGTTTCGCGTGGACCCTGAAGGGCCGTGCTGCGCAAGCGCGAGGAGCATTGGATTGGATTGGATTGGATTGGATTGAAAATCCAATTAAAGTACGGGTTTGTAGAGAATTGGGTCTGCACATTCCAGAGGGGTGGCGCCATAGCCGCTGCAGACGCACTGGCGCCGGCGCGTGCCTAGCTGTGCACCCCCGTTGCGCAGTAGCAAAGTCTGACGCGGCGCCGGAGCCGCTCGATAGCCTGTTTCGCGTGGCTCCTGGAGAGCCGTGCTGCGCATGCGCGAGAAGCAGGGACTGGATTGGATTGGAAATCGTTTTAGCAGCAGTAAGCATGATAATCAACTAATCCTAGACAAGCAGGAAACCTAAGAATAACCAGCTGCACCTTACTTAGCTCACGCTACGTATATCCTGGCATAGCCGAGCTATGCCACCGCTAATTTATCAACTTGGTTGGGCACACGTTGCGGAGGCAGGACCTGAAGAACATACATTTGTTGAGCTGTAGCTGTCCTGTCTCAGGTTTTGCTCGGGAGCGCTATGGCCTCTCAGAGCGCTATGGCCTCTCTCTCTCACGGGCATTTTCACTCCGGACTGAAGCGAAGTGCGATTGACTTTTCGAGCGCGCTCGACACACCGCCGCTGCTACGCGGAACGTTTCAATCCCGATTGAGATGTTGCACCGGTTTCACTCACGTGCGCCAGATAGCGCTAAAAATGTACTTCGCGGCCGGCGTCTGGTAACTTTGCGCGGTCGTAGGTATACGTAACTATATAAATGTTACCGCACGCTTATTTGGATCAAGTTATATGATACAAACCCGCCGCGGTGGCTCAGTGGCTAAGGCGTTGCGCTGCTGAGCACGAGGTCGCGGGTTCGATTCCCGGCCGCAGCGGCCGCTTTTCTGCTGGAGGCGAAAAGCAAAAACGCCCGTGTGTGCGAGATTTCGGCGCACGTTAAAGATCCCCAGGTGGTCAAAATTAATCCGGAGCCCTCCACTACGGCGCGCCTCATCGCCTGCGTTGCGTCGGCGCGTTAAACCCCCACAATCATCATCAATCAAGTTATATGATACAATTTGTGGCGTTAGTTGAAGTTGTCACATTCTGCGCCATTACTCAGCGGGGACGAGAGTATCCCCGCCTTTGACCGATCGCGCTTGGAAACCTCAATCGCGCTTGGGGAACCAGGATTGATACCCCTGTCAAGCGTGCCTATTTAAGTGCACTTCCACAGAGTACACTCGGCTAAAATGTCATTCAGGCGCAGCTAAACGGCAAACCCGAATGACACTTACCACCGAACGCACTTTAAGCTGAGTTTGTTTCCGAAACACACTTTACCCGGGCCGGCTCGCCGAGTGAGTTGTCTCGGCCGCAGGGGTCAAAAATCGGGAGAAATAACATAAAACAAGCGTTTAGATAATAATAAGTAATGTCACAAGTTAATTATAGATATGTCGTTAAATTATTTTTACGAAAAGAGAAGCGGCGACGACAAGCAAGAAAATAGCGTCGCTCTCAACGACGTGCCAATGCCGCTGGTGGGGTTTTGCTCCATGGCGGCCGTTCTCTGCGGCGTTTTCGTAGGTGGCTTCTTGTGGCCCTGTGGTTGTTTTCCGTTTCAGCCTTCTCTGTTATACTCTACACTTTCAGAAAATTTTCCCTAAATTATAATGCTGCTGCGATTCACTGCGCAGTGAATAACAGTGAAGATAACAGAGCCGGTGTTCAGTTGCCGTCTCGACTCCGTTTTTTTGTGGACTTGTGCGAGGCGCGGATTGCGATTTCGAACAATGCAAACACAACGTAATGTTTACATTGTTGCTCACGTGATAAATAGAGAAAATTTCAAGCCATTTTGCGTAATATTTACGCCTTCTATTGTCTCTGACATCATGGCCAAGGTCACTTTGATTCGTCGTTTAGCAGCGCGCAGCCAAAGTTTCATTCGAAAAGCCCGAGTGCACTTGGCGTAAGTGGACTTAAATAGGCACGTTGTATGAGTTCGAGCGGGATCGAGCCCGATTGCGATTGAAACTGCCGTGTAGCAGCGCCCGATCCGGATTGAGCTCGATCCGGATCGACTCAATGGCGATTGAAAGTGCCCGTGTGACAGGGGTGTAATACCCCTGTCACACGGCCACTCCGGATCGGGCGCATGCTACACGGCAGTTTCAATCGCGATCGAGCTCGATCCCGCTCGAACTCAATCCTGGTTTCTCAAGCCCGATCGAGGCTTCCAAGCGCGATCGAACGAAAGCGGCGATACTCTCGTCCCCGCTCAGTAATGGCACAGAATGTGACAACTTCAACTAACGCCACAAATTGTGTCAAATAACTTGACCCAAATAAGCGTGAGGTAATATTTACATAGTTACGTATACCTACGACCGCGCGAAGTTACCAGACGCCGGCCGCAAGTACATGGTTAGCGCCATCTGGCGAACACGAGTGCAACCGGTGCAACTTTTCGATCGCGATAGAAACGGGCCGTGTAGCAGCGGCAGTGCGTCGACTCCGTCGAGCGCGCTCGAAAACTCGATCGCGATTCACTTCAATCGCGATTAAAAGTGCCCGTGTGACAGGGGTATAAGATTGCATGGACTTCTAAGTGGGTGCCATTGGCGACGATGGTCCCAGACAGTTTTCGCGTTTTCAGTGTAATATTCTTTTATCTTTTTTTTTTTAAAGGGGGGGGGGGGGAGATTCTTATAGCTGTGTAGGGATAGCGCTCGAGTGGGTGCGTGGAGCCCTGGAGGATGAATAGGCAGCGCTACACCGTGTTGAACTCAACGTTTCCTTCGGATGGCTTACAAGCGGCGGCGTTCACAGCTTGACGCCAATTCCCCACCCGTCGGGGATGCCCATATTCTTGCAGTAATGGTACTCGGACGTCGGGTATAGAATCGTCGCTGAAAGTACTGACGTGGTGCTACCGTTCCTGTTTGCATTCTGTATGCAAGTTTGCCGGTTCTGGCGTTTTCATTCACCGACCTCCGGCTTTCTTTGCTTTGTTCAGCGCGCGTGGGAATCTTGAGAGGAACCTCCCTGGCACGCTCCCACCGAGCGCCACGCGACAACGTCCGTTACGGATGTCGCGGCGGCGTCTTCCGTTTCCGTGTGAGGACAGGCCGGGGAAGCTACTTCCGGTGTTGCGGCTTCCTTCTCCGCTGGCGTCTCGATACGCAGCGGGCCGCCTGGCTGCCAGAAATTATATCATATTCCCTTTATATAATATCTCGCTTTTTCGTCTTTTCCTCCTCCTACTTATTTGTGACTTTTCCTTTGCCCGTTTGTTCTGTTTAAAAGATTTTGTCGGACACCTCCTCACTTCCTTTTGCAAGGTCGAAAATGTAGTGGTTTTCCGGATCATTGACTCCTGTTTCCCGGTTGACGTGTCTTTCAAGGTTACTCTATCGTTGCTT
The DNA here is from genome assembly GCF_048455015.1 of Haemaphysalis longicornis. Classification (NCBI taxonomy): domain Eukaryota; kingdom Metazoa; phylum Arthropoda; class Arachnida; order Ixodida; family Ixodidae; genus Haemaphysalis; species Haemaphysalis longicornis. The sequence goes on from NW_027526225.1 coordinate 105,773,309, forward strand.
ATGCCTTTGCTCTGCGTTCTCTTTTTTGTTTTGTTTTGTATTGGCTACGTTTCGTTCAGTGTTAGGCGAGGCATTCTTTGTCACAGCTTTGCTGGAGAATTGCTATATTTCTCGTAATACTTTTTCCTCTCCGCTCCGGTGTCTGCCTTTTGGTTGCCGTAAACTTGTATGGCAGATATAGTTGTCTCTTTCATAGCTTACAGTTTGAAAGATGAACGTAGAGGTGAGTAGAAAATAAGTGTATATTATTTATATATAATAACACTGATGACGCCAGGCTTGGCGCCGCGCCATCACGGCCCCTAGATTACAATTTTATATCGAATGCTTTCCTGACGCTGTGCTCAAAAAAACCGCTGCGTCGTGGATCATGACGTTTTTGTGCTGGCGGGCACGATTCTCAGAAGCTCTTAGGAGAAACTTTTTTTTTTGTTTTTAGAATTTTATATGGGTTGTAAGCTTTTGTAACTGTTGTACGTTACGCTTACCGCAAGTTTCTAACCCGTGGTTAACAAGCGCGAGGAAGGGATATATTTTTTTTCGCAGAAAAATATAGTGGAGATTTCACGTCGAGTGTGAAAGCACACTTTTCTGAACGCACAGCGTTTTTTTTTTGTAACTGTACGGAAATCGTGGCATCCTACATTGTCTCCTTTTAGTTTTTTTTATATGCTGGAAAGAAGCAATACATACCAAGCCCGCCGGACGCAAAGCCGAGAAGAATAGTTTAGATGGTAACTACTAAACAAGTCTAAAAATAAAGCATACACTTGAACTTTTACCACACTGTTCGCAGGGCGACATAATAGCTGAAAGTAGTATGTATAGGCTGTATTCCCCACGTGGCGCACTGACGCCGTGACGAGCACGACGGTTTTATTGACGTTGTCGCTACGGCTGCGAGAGGCTTGGTTTTTTGTATGACGACCTGCCGCCGTGAATACGAGGGGTCGTTGTTGCCACGAGACAGAAAGGAAGGAGGGGAAGGTATCCGTTAATGGGTGTGAAAAAGTCAGTAGTGCGCCGTGTTTGCTTGCTACTTCATATAGTTGGGAGAAGCTATAGTAAGGAAAAAAAAAAAGCCAAGTAAAGGGGGATGCACAAACACGCACACCCAGGGCGAGACGGCGTTCTTTCGTAGACCAGAATTGAAGTGAACTTTCGTGTCGCAGCCGTACGCTCTGCTTCGATTTTTTTGCAGCCGTCACTTTGAGCGTGTGCGCAGCCTTGTGCGGCTCTTTTTAGATTAGAACTTCCTGTTCGGAACGAGGGGACTGCGTGATACTTTTTTTTTTTTTTTGAGCTCGTTAAGTATGCGCGCACGGCAGCCGATCCCCGCCAGCTTCCGTTGTGGGGTGGTCGATTTATCTACCGGTCGCAGGTCGAACAGGAGCGTACGGCTCCTACCGCCGGTACTATTTACATCCTTCTTGCCCCTCCCCTGCGCCGATGCTTCACTCGAGCGAGCCCGGTGAAGGTCGATCTCGTCGCAACCGGGTCTCCCTCTCTCTCTTTCTTCTCCGGGGGGGGGTTTCTCGACTGCGTAGTCGCACGGTTGTGCGACAGGAGGTATGCCTACACGTACACCTGTACACAATGAGAAAGGGAAAGTCGTGCGGGGACGTCGTCTCCTCGAGCGTGCTCCTTCCATTCCTGGTACTCCCATTTGGGAAGATTGAAAAGCCCGCCGTTCGTTGTCCTCCTCGTCCCCTTACCCCGGTTTCGCATTCACGGTATTATTTCTCCGCACTCTTCGTCTCTCCATCCCCGTCGTTGCTAGCGTCACTAAATAAACTGCGCTAAACAATACCGCCACTTCGTGCACCCGAAAGCGTCTGGGGGCCATTTTGTTTCTGGCTTGCTGTGTTGCCATCTCTCCCAACAAAACCGCTTCCGGTTGTAACGGGCAGAGTGCGACCGGCGCAAGAGAGAGAGAGAGAGAGAGAGAGAGAGAGACGCCCAGAAACAAAGAGGCTGCGCCCATATGTAAACAAATATCACGTGGTGCCGTCCGACCAATGAAAATCCTGGCGGCACAAAACAATGAGAGAAAAGAGTGCGGGTACTCTAAAAGCCTTTATTTAGTGACACTAGTCGGGGCTGCTTCTCGGTGCTCGTGAGTTTCTTTAGAGGTAATAAATAGATTGTTATATCAACGTCTCCCTCTCTCTCTCTCTCTGTATCGAACTTTCTCGGTGTCTGTGCGCGGAATTGTTCTGTTCTCTTACTTTAAAGCGCTCCTCTGCGTCGGGGCTTGAATGGTGGTTTCGTGTACTTTGCTTTCGCTCCATTTCAACTTACGGAATTGATTATTTCGGAAGCCTTTATCCGTGCAGCGACCGAGTTTATGCGTGCCCGTTATGGTAGCCGTGCTGGCGCGACCTTTGCTCGGTTAAACGCACTTTCTCACAGTGGCGAGCGGGGGCCCATCGCTGCAGCTCCCTCTCATTATTCAGCCCGACTAGTTCAACTAAAGGCGCTTAGAAGTTGTTTCTTATTCTTATTTTTCTGAATACCCTTTTGTCGGTCACCTTTCGCCGACCTCTGAGGTGCCAGCGTATGCGTGTGGAGTTTCAGACAGTTTTGGTCGTATAGAAAAAAAAATATTCGGGACTGGATGTAGCCGAGTTAAAAAAAAAAAAAACGGAGGCTAAACGGCGGCAGTAAGTGAATTATAAGTAATTTGAAAGGGTGCGTTCCTTTGTCGAGTAACTGCAAAGCGAGCGATGCCATTGAGCAACACCGAGCCTTGTGTATTTTCTTAGCCGCCAGCTATAGAGCGGTGGCGCTTGCATCGCCGACTTTTGAGCCAACTCGTGGGCTGTCAGTGTGGAGTGGTGGCGGTCCACTGCGGTCGGTGTTGAACTCTCGAAGAAGGGGCCATCTGGAAGTGCAGCAGACGCCCTTTGCGACACGCATTAGGATGTCGCTGTCAGAAAAAAAAATTGTAACTGACTGTGCATGCTTTTGATAACCAAAGTTTCACTTAAAAACCATAAACAACCCGATCTCATAAGTAGTTAATAAATTAGGTCGCGTCCTAATCCTAAACATGCCATCGTAAATGTGACCACCGTTTCCTAAGCATTGCTACAATAGAAAACGTTTACGCATTATTGTGATCTGTAGCCCTTATATGTTAAGGTAACAGCTTCAGTTTTGCTTTGATAAACGCTTTAACTAGACAGGAAAGGTAACACCAAGAAGGCCTACTTGACGCGCCCTAGAACGTCGAGGCGTCCATCTTGCTCTCTTGTTTTGGTATGTATGGTAAAGACGCGGCATTCACGAGGTGGCCGCACCGTTCCGTAGAGCGGGAAATGCCGATGATGGCTGAGTGGTTCAAGTGGGGATAGCGATGATTGTAACTCACAAAAATGCTCTTTAAAATCGCGTGTACAATTGTACACGCCGTGTCGCAATGGGTAGAGCATCCCAGCCTTCATTCCGTAATGTTTCTCGGGGACAGTCAGAAGTGTCTTCCCGACATGCCGCACTCGCGCCGGCAGAATGCTCCGTATGATCCGTCCGTTCCGTTCGTGCCGTGTGGACCGGGACCCGACTGTGCACTTGCGCATTCGTTCCGGTCGGGGGGGATTTGTTCCGCGGGCCGGCCATCGCCGTACCCGCGCATTCGTTACGTTTGGGGGTTTCCTCCTCACCGTGCCTGCGCGCGCAGGCGCAGTTGAGTCCCGGTCAACACGGTAACCACGGAACAGACGTAGCATATGGAGTGCTGAAAACTATCTTGTAAGCACCCCCCGCCTGACCTTATAAAAATTGGGCCGTAGCTAGGTTAAGTGCACTACATAACCGGTATAACGAAAAAGCTTTATTCGGAGTTTTTTCTTTTTTTTTTTTTTTCTTATGGAGATGACTCAGTGCAGGGAGAGCGTGTCACCGCTTTGAACGTAGTACCGCTCATAACGAATTCAGTCGCTTTCCAGTCCGTTTCTTCGTCAGAAGGAAAGGCAGTCCGAGCGGCGTACGGATGACGCTCGGTATGGCAGTCTCTCTACATTGAACTCGTACGCCGCTCGTATAGCTGGTAGGCGGCAGGCGAACCGCTGAGCACCTCCCCCTTATGCAATCCCCTCTCTTTTATGGAGGTTCGGGGAACACTCCTGTCGGGTGGAATGTTATTTCTCCGCCTCCAACGCCTGGACAGGTTTCGCGGCATTCCCTCTTCATGCGTGCAGGCGTCTTGCCCGGAATTCATTTTTTTACGGGCCCCGTTTTGTCGTAAAATTCGGCTGGAGTGTTCGTAGGGACTCGCGCTGTACATACGCCTTTTATCGCGTTACTCTGACAGTCTCGTTTGAAAAACAAACGCGACCCTTCTCTCTCTCTCTCTCTCTCTCTCTCCGTTCGTCTCCCTTTGTCGGCTTGTTTGCGACATTCGTGAGGCGAATGTGACGGAGATTTTGGCTGTAGGAACCAGTTCAGTTTCCAGACGGTCGCCACTCTTGACGTGTCGCGGTAGTTTTTCTTTTATTGTATTGTTTTATTGGCCCGCCTCGTTAGGCTTTACGGCTGCAGGCATATCTCAATCACGCACCTTGTTCATTCTTGTGTACCATTTTACTTCCAGGCCGCTGTAAATAGCGCCCCGGAAATAAAATGGTACATAAGATGGTAAAATGGTAATAATGGCACCGGCAGCGAAGCGGAGGAATTACAATACACCCCTCCCCCCCCTCCCCCACCCCCTATAGCGGTGTTATCGTGGCAGGGAACTGGCTTCGTTATAAGCGATACTTCGATAAAAGTGAACATATAATGATCTCAGTACAAGACAGGGGGAACCGTAGAACACTTCGAGTAAAGTGACGTTTCTGATAAAGCGATTTCGTTATAGTTCAACGGGACAGGCAACCGATTTTTGTCGAGTGTATGTTCTCTGGCTCATATGAAAGCCAGCATCTTATATAGTGGGACAACCACAAGCAGTTTATCAACATATTGAAGGAGATAATTTTAATTTGGCGTTAAACTTCCGGAAATCTAAAAGGTGGCGGTTCGTAGTGTAGAAACGTGACACTACGTTACGTGTCCAGGTCACGTGACCTGCAAACCTTGCAGCTACTGAAACGGCTGAAACGTTTATTCGCGTACTGAAAACCTTTCAGCAGACGTAAATGTGTAATTTTAAACTGTATGCGAATTTTTAAACGTTCTTTTGAAAATTTTAAAGCGACGCTGCCTTGGCGTGTCGTGAGGCGCGCTGTGACGGGAAATTTAAAAGGACCGGAACGTTGCTCGTATTACATTGGGCAAAGAAAAGTCGCGCGTTGTCGGGAGGAGACGGTATTCGAACATGTCTGAGGTAATAGCGAACCGTCGCTTTCCCTTTGGAGGCAAGCTTATTTGAGAGTCTGCGTGCTTGGCGTCGTTACTTGCTTCTTGCATACGGCGTATGGTAAATTTCTCCCGCAGGTGACGTGCCACTCTTTTTCCATTCGCGCGATTTATTAGCCCTTGAACTGTCCTGACGCGTAAGTTAGAATGTAGTTGGTGGCTGCGACGCCCAAGGGGACAGCGGAACGTAGGTTCGCTGGGAACGCAGATATATGGTTTATTTAGCAGCGCTCGCTTTCGTTTCTGAATAGTTTGCGCTTAACTAATCACGGGAGGAAAGATAAGCGAGGGAAGGCGACGTTACAGGAGGGGGAATGTCGCGCCGTATATTTCGAATGCTTTATGCGCTCCAAACGGGGGACGTCTGGCGACTTCTTCGGTCCTTTGGGCTCTCCGCAGCTGCGTGTCGTTTCTTTCTCTGTCGTCGTCGTCCGACCTTGCGGTTCGTTTTAATTAGCCCCGTAGTCGGGGTCGTACTTCAGCGGAGAGCGGTATTTCTGTCAGGAAAGGCGCACCTGCGGGTATCGCTTCGCGCGGCGCCCAGCTGCGCCTATTCGCGCGTGCGTGACATGTGGCGCCGCCGTGCGTCGTGACGCATAAGTTTTCGAGGGGTGACATCGCGGCGGGCGGGTGCACTCCGCGGTTCGTTTCGACCTGCTGCCCGAGTCGCTGTCAGCTTCCGCGCGCTCCTCATTCGATACTTTGCTGCCCACGTTTTTCTTTTTTTTTTTCGTGAGCGGAACGGAGACCGAACGGGGTATCGAACATGTGCGCGAGCGTCAGCTTCCAGGTAATTTTGTGCCGTTCTAATGAAATGCACTCCCCCCCCTCCTTCACAGACACGCACTGACAAAGGCATTTCCCCCTAGAAATGGGCGAATACTATCCAGAATTTCTATAATAGAACACAAAACTTGCTCCTGTCGATTCACATTTGCTTGTCGGATTCGATACCGCGACTGCATTCAGTTTTGGCCTAAAATGTGCGTGCTTGCGTCGGCTGCTGAACATTTATTTTAGCCCCACAATTCAGCGCTCGGTAATAGCCAAGCCAGTGCCGCACATTGGCGAGCGTGGAGACACGCTGACACGTGCGTTAGTTTTCTTTTTCTTCATGGCTATGCATTGCGGACCGCAAGTATACCTACCCACGTAAACGACATTGCGGTTTTTGAAAAGGATACCATACAGGAAAAAAAAAAAAAAAAATAACGAAGGAAGGTTTGGTTGGGTTAACGACGACATATCGCGGGAAAACATTTCTGCTTACAAAACGTTATTCAGCTCCCGAGAGCGGCGGGTATGCGCGATTCTGTGAGCGTGTAATTATTTTGCTAGGCTTCGGAGTACGCACACAGAATTCAGAGCGCGCGCACAACTTTCCTGTGGTCGACTCTCCCGGTGATTGCGCGCTGAGTGATTCCGTGATTGAACTTTCGACTTACTGAAACGGTTGAGCCTTGTTGTAATGGATGGTTCTAGCTAACGTTTGGGTTAGGGCTAGTTGGCTCATCATAAAACAGTGAAACAGCGCTCGTGTCTGTCTGTGGCATATTGTTCTGGGGCAAAGAGCGCCAAAACAATATGACTATTGTTCTGGCGCTCTTTGCCCCAGTTGGCCTTGCGCCATAAACATCCAATTATCATCATCATCATCGTGTTTGTCTTCTTCTACTGTTTTCGTTCCAGCGCTGTTCTAAAAACTGTTTTTAAGCTGGTTCTAGTTTCCGTCTGTACCATGCGTTCCGTATGTGCTCTGTGTACGGAGCTCCAACTGTGCTTGTGCGCATTCGTTGCGGTAGGGTGGCTGACGGGCGGCCGGCCCTCGCCGTGCCTTGGCGCGCATGCGCAGTCGTGTCCCGGTACACACGGTACGCACGGAACACACTGTATACCTGCGTCTTTTCGTCCGTGCTTTTTTTTTTTTTTTTTTGCGCCTTGTAAACATGAACTTACGCCAACTCGCCCAGCCATCTGTTCTTATACACCTTTGCGGGCATATATACCGCTGTCGGTGAGCTTGCCTCTATAGTTGGAGGGGAGAGTGAGAGTAAACTTCTTATTGAGAGAGAGAAAAAAAAGAAAGAAATTGGTGTCTGGGGAACCCAACCCTTCGTTCCGTTTTCTCCTATGTTTATACCCAAGCAGCAACGCATTCATCTCGTCCGGTCCCCGGCGCGACGTTCCGTCTCCCCGTTCGATCGGGGCCTTATCGTCGCCCCTTTCTCTCCCGGGAGGCCCCGCTCGTGACGCTCACCTCGCCGCGCACGACCGGAGGTGCACGCAGGTGCGCCAAAGAGGAGAGTTTGCCGACCTCTCTTGTTATTCCACCCTCGTCGGGCGGCGGCGTTCATTCTCATCTTTTCGCATTCGTTCTTCGCATTATTCCAACTTCTCTCCTCCCCGCTCTCGCAGATCTTTTTCTTTTTATTCCGCGCAACGGAGCGTGACCAGATGAGGCCCTTCTGTGTCTATATGTTAAGTCCATGCGCGGGGGACGCGTTATTTTTATACTTCTTCGCTTCCATAGCGCTGCCGTGTGCACCCAACGTGAACTTGGGATTTTGTTTTTTTTACCTCGCTGGCCGCCCGATCATACCTATAGTTCATACCACAAGCTAGATGCAGCACTGTGGAGGCTACATTGTTGTCAGCAGTGCGCCCTAGCGCCACTAAATAAAGACTTTTAGAGTATCGGCACTCTTTTCTCTCATTGTTATGTGCCGCCAGGATTTTCATTGGTCGGTCGGCACCACGTGATACTTGTTTACATATGGGCGCAGCCATTTTGTTTCTGGGCGCCTCTTTCTCTCTCTCTCTCTCTCTTTCTCTCTCTCTCTCTCTCTCTCTCTCTCTCTCTCTCTCTCTCTCTGTCTGTCTCTGTCTGTCTGTCTCTGTCTGTCAGTCTATCTGTCTGTGTCTGTCTGTCTCTGTCTCTGTCTCTGTCTCTGTCTCTGCTGCGCGGATGCTCGAGCGGCCGGTCACACTCGTCGCCACAACCGGCGGCGGTTTCGTTGGGTAAGATGGCAACACTGCAAGCCAGAAACAAAATGGCCCCCGACGCTTCCGGGTGCGCGAAGTGGCGGTACTCTTAAGCGTAGCCTATTTAGTGACGCTAGTGCGTCCACTGAGGTGCAGTGTACTAGAACACTGTAACTTCTAGTACACTGTAACTGAGGGAGCCTAACTCGCCGTGAAGGGGGTCTTGAAAGAATATTCCCTTCTCCCCTCTCGGCGAGTGGCACCACAAGGCCCCGGCGCCTTTTGTCGCTTCCTTCGCGGTGAGTTAGGCGCCCTGAAGGGGTGGGCGGGCTGTTGACAACAATGTAGCCTCCGCAGTGCTGCACCTAGCTTGTGGAATGAACTATAGCTTTCTCGCTCAAAATTCCGACCTCTCGGGAACCTAGCAAAACCGCTTCAGGAAAGTGATATTTGGCATAAAGCAAGAAGTGAACGTGAAGACGAAAACACTGAAATAACTTTCCAGGATTCTGTATATTTTTTTGTGTAATTCGCTGTCAAACCGTACTCCCCATGCATTTCTATGGGATAGTTTCCATGTCTCAGGGACTTAGTCGCGCAACGTGCGAGACTTGAAATTGAGCACAAAGCAAGTGTTCGCACTCCATATTAGCTGCGCAAAAAAAGTTTACATTTCGCTAAATAACTGCAGAGTAATCACTGTTGAAAGGTCTGCCACGAGCGGGAAAGCTGCACATGGTTTGCGATAGGAAGCGCGCGCGTTGATGTGATTCGTGCTGTTGGTAACGTATACGCGCGTGTGTATGTAGTCATAGGCAGATGAAGCGCGGTAACGAAAGTATGAACCAGAAAACACAAATAGCGCGATTTCTTTTCATGCTGATCAAATTGACGCGTAGCTTAATTGCAGCAACAAAGTTGGGAAATCTAGCTTTCCAAACACAGTTTAACCTCGTCATATCGAACACTGATATAGCGGATTATCGGTTATAGCGAAGTAATAATGAACTGTAACGAACTTTGGTTGGCCACCCTTTATTTCAGTGACACTTGTTCTGTTCATAACGAAACCGAAACCGCTAGAGCCGCGCGCGGTATCGGCGATAACGAAAGAGTATTTGAGGAAGTTCGGAACTGCAGTAGTAGTTTCGTGCGTGGACAATGTAGAAAACCATCGTGCTGGGTAATGTGAAAAGCCACATGACGAAGATCACATCCTGCTACAAATAAATGAGAGCGCAGGCCTGTTTTGTCGAACACACTTTGTTGTGTTGTAATTTCGCTTTCTCGTGTTTCATTCCATTTAGTTTGAAATGCCACAAGGAAACAGGGAAGGATTACATCGTGTATAATGGGTTCGAAGCCCACCATATAGTGTTTTTTCGCATCTAAGATTTTACGGCTAGCCAGATTGGCAATTTGTTGAAGCCGATTTTTACCCATACTGTTACAACGTATATCGGATATAACGAACTAATTTACTGCCCCGATACTACTTCGTTAAAACCAGGTTCTGTTGTACACCAAGAGCGCGTAACTATTGAACCTACACGAACAGTGTTCGTCAGTTTTGCGCGTTATGTGGTTCATATTTTCGTGTTCGCGTTGTCATTTGCCCATCGCTGTACTTTGATGTAGGCTTAACTTATTTCGTTTAGTTGGGATGCTGCCTCGTTCCGAGCGCGGCCTTTGTGCACCTATCGCACACTTGAGTTTGTGTATCTCGCGTGCTGCCCGCGGTTGAGGACCGTACGCGTGCGTGTTGATGTGATTTGGTTTAGGCTTAACTCGCTTCGTTTAGTTAACGATCGGGGAATGTTTTGTAAAAGCCCATTGTCTTTTTAAAGTGGTTTCGTCGGGGTTTCGCCCCGTTATTTACGCTCGTCGGTCAGCGCCTGACGTTAAAACCCGCGAAAAGTTCTAACGTCAATACACGTGTTTTCGAGTAAAGCTATATTCTCCGTGGAACCGTCCTTGCTTGGCTTCAGCGGTGTACGAAGGCAGTCGAAACACACGGGCGTGTCCGTGTAGTTCTGTGTGCGTCGAATTCGTTTCACTTTGAAATGTTTTCTAGCGCCTATTTTGTCGGTTTCCGTGATATTTAGCCCGTAATTTACTCTTATTAGCCCCATTTTAAAGCCAGTGGTTAGCAAGTCTGTACGTTGATACATGCATGAGCTTATGGGAAAAACTGTCCTGGCAAGAGTAGTGCTTGCTTGGCTTCAGGGACATTCGAAAGTAGTGAAATGGGGCGCTGACTCGGCATTTGTCGTTTGGCTGCAGTAAAGAAAGCGTTTTGGTTAATTTAAAACAAATGCATTAGTCGGCAACACGTTCTGTCGAAAGCAGTTGAATATGCATACGCTGTGATGCATGCTTGGATGCCTCAGGTGACGTCAGAACCTTCCACCAGGCTGTTAAGACTAATACTTCTTGCAAACAACCGTTAGTCGGCTCTGCTTGACAAAAAATAGTTCACCCTTTTTCCTCCAGATTGCCCCAGAGGACGTCATAGCGGCCTATGGTGTACGCGTGTGACGTGGCGTTAGGCTCGGTTATGCGCCCGCTTACCTATTGCGCTAAATATTCGCGCGATAATTTGTGTTCCACCGACACTGGTCGAAACACAAACCCCTCCCTCCCGTTCGCGCAATATCCTGCGTACTGTCGTTGACACAGAGTCGGCAAGAATATTCCCGAGTTTTGCGACGGCGCGTAAACTCCCATCCTCCGGATGTGGGTCACTTTATAAAACTCCGTCGTGCGTGACAAGCGCGTGTCTGTGCGGTGTACACGCGCGATGACAAATTGTGATCGAGCACTGTGCCGGCGTTGCCTCCATAACTGGGCGTTGCGAGCGTTGTGCATGTACGGTGTGGCCGGATTCGCTCGCAACCAACCGCATGTGCGCAGTTTCCGTGCCGCCGCACCGCGCGCTGTCGGACGAACAAAATTGATTTCTCCCACACCGCACATCGATTGCGGATGGGTGTCGTTGACTCCGCTGAGGCACGGCCGCTCCATTTGAAGCAGCGACCTCTTCGGGTCGACCAGCCATGACAGTGGAGTGCGCCGGCGTTTCGAACAAGCCATGTGTGGTGGCGTCGTCGTCGTCACTGGCGTTGCCCTGCGTTTGTGGATCCATTTGTCATTGCTGTTGTGGCGATTTCCGTACTGCGGTCGACAAGAATTCGCTGAAGCAGTCAGCGACACGGCCGCTCCATTTGAAGCAGCGACCGCATCAGGTCGAGAAAGCGATGTGTTTCGTATGGAGCCATTTGTCATTGACGTTGTCGCAGTTTCGATACTGCGGTCGACGAGAATTGGGTCCAAGCTGGTTGATAGGTAGCTGCTTGTTGTCTGTTTTATTTGTTAATTTTAGTACGTAGCATTCTTTGCGGAGCACCCCCACAGCCAGGATCGTATAACGCCCTACGTTTCCACAAAAATGCAGATTTGGCAGAAGGAACACCGGTAATCGTTGAAATAGCGCTAATGGAGATAATTAGGCGGGCAGTATATAGAAAAAAAAATAGGAATAGAATAAAATTTTCATCAAAATGATCTGCTAAAATAAAAGAATATCCATCTTATACATCTCCCCCAGACAGCGAAAAACACGAAAAAAGTCCGCGAAGAGACGTTGGAAGTACGTATAAAAATAGTGTAAATTGGCCAGCACGCCTGCACACGCCTTGCAGCACGCCTTGCATATTCGAGAAAAATTCATAATTAGTGAAGTAAAGGCACTTCATCGCTATTATGGTATACATTTACATTATTGTCGAAAAGAAACAGAAATTAAAAATAACAAAGTAATTCAACGTCTTTCGCTGCTCATAGCCTTATTGGCCTGTGAAGAACTCGCACTCTGGACAAGCGGCATAAATAAGCTACACTATATAGCAGACAATGCTCTGAATTTCCGCAGATTTTTTTATCGTATTCTCCTGTGAAAGAGCTTGATTTTTCAGACTCTTGCTTCCTGCGTTCTGGGGAATGCTTTCAGTGGCCCTGTTTAATCGAACCTAAATTACAATGTCGCGGTGGTGCCTCAATACTCGACACCAGGGATAGAACAGTACAGCTCGTAAGCTTACTTGCATTGCCAGTGTTCTTTTTTAATTGCATAATCAGGGAACGATGCAGCACGCATTCCCAGTAAAACGAAGGTCTACCAAGTATAAATTACCGAATTTTCTTCAAACAGCGCGCACGGAGAGCAACGCCAGTTTGCCGAAACGTCGCATGTTCTGTTCTCTCCTGCACGTTTGAAACTAATCGAAATCAAGTAGGTGAGCATAACACTTCTGAAAAACGCTGTAAGGCTCCGGCTACACTAGGGTCCGAATGTCATTTGAACCAAATGTCATTTGACTCGAATGGGGTGCTTCGAATGCCATTCAGAATCTGCCGTGCTCCACTACAATTGCGGTGGCGTTTGAAAGCTTTCACAATTGCTCGCCGTGCTGTACTTGCCCCGTTCCGTTTTCGTACAATAATGCAACAATCAAATTTAGGAGCAGTCTAAGGCAGTAAAATGATATCAAATTAGAAGAGACACCAGTTTTGACTGATAGTTTTATTTTTATTTTTTGCAATGGACCCACTGTTTTTGAGAGTACGAAAATTAAATATGTTGATTTCGTATTTGAAGTAAATGAACAGTGAACAAAGTTCCACAAACAAAAATATTTGTTTGTTTTACGTACGGAAGTATTATATTTTTTTATTGCCGATTGAAGACGGTGCGTGCGAGAGTTCTAGAAATGGCATTTGAAATCCCAACTGTCTCTCTTGGTGCTCATTTGACTCGAATGGCATTTCAAAACCTAGTGTCGCAGCACAACTTGGCATTTGAGTCAAATGAGATTTGGACGCTAGTGTAGCAGGGGTATAAATCGTGTTGTTCCTCCGTAGTCGGGGTTGTTTTCCATAGCGGGGTCCCTTTCGTGGGCCTCCCGTCCCATTCTTCCCTGCCGTTCCATTTCGCGCCTCGCCCTAATAGTCGACGCACCGACGGTGCAGACCGAGACGCCGCACCTGCTCGGTCACGGAAGCCGCCTTTCGTATATTTGGTTGTTGTGCTGTGAAGGTGCTGTTGTCTAAATCACTGCCGGCACCTGCGTTTCTTTTCCTGTTGCGTACTTGAGCTCGCTTTGGCTACTTGCGTGCAGTGCAGCGTTATGCGTGTGCGTGCAGCGCGGCGTTATTCAGGAAAATGTAAGCAGGCGCGCCGATGTTTGCGCAACATGACGCCATCTTGCGCCTTTTATGGCGCCTTAAAAATTACTACGCTACTCTGTCGTCCTTTCCTTAAACGGTGCAGTTAAACGGTCGCACAAACTCTCGCGGTGTGGAACGAACAAATGCGAACGCTGCGGATTGTTGCCGCCAGCTGTTGCGTGGGCTATATATAGATGCACGGAACTGTGGTCTGATACTGGCCTCGGACGTGCGTTGTTTTGGCTTTCGGTGCACGAGTGTCCACGTTTTTAGGGGCGAAGCTCCTTGGGACCGCGCTTTGTCCGTGCCTTGTCCCTTGGCGTCCGTGTAGACAGTGTTGCGCATGCGCAAGGAGCATAGCATTGGATTGGATTGGATTGGATTGGATTGGATTGGATTGGATTGGATTGGATATACTGTACACACGCGTTGTCACTCAGTTACACGCGCGAGTGGGCAATGCCGCGGGTGATTTACGGTAAGAACGATCCCCAGTGCTTCGCCCACCCGCCATGACTCACTTCGTAGAAATGCGTGAAATTTTTTTGGCCGCCGCGCCTTCATTACGGTTTGGGTCTGACCGCGCGTCTGTCTGCCTGCGTCGCGGCGGCCCCGCGGAGCCGGTATGGGGGCAGCGGGGCCCCACCCCACATGTGACCGTTTTCCACCTGGTGATGCTGCAATCTTCGCTCTGCGACCGGATCAAGTTCCACGCATCGTCTACTCGTATGACCCGGCATGGGTCGGACATTAGAACTTCACCGTTTTTCTACCCGATAGAAACACCCGTGGCGTTCAGAAATATGGAACACGAAAGGAAGGGAAAAAAAAAAAAAAAAGAAATTGCAGCATCTCCACTCCGTGGAGGATGGCGAGGGTGCGGATTACGGGGACTCGAAATGACATCGAAGTTGCGCCCCGACCGTCATTCGATTTGAGCCGTGAGTTGCACCTTGATTATTCCCTAAATGAAACTGCAACTCGCGGCTCAAATCGAATTTCGCTTGATGGTGGTGTGCGCACGGATATACGCGGACGGACAGTGGGAGGTCCTAAGGTACTCGGCACCGTCACAGGCGAGGGAGTAAGCCGTTTGACTTTTCGGGTACTAACTCACGGCCGTAGCCCGATGGGTACGACGACTGACACTAACTCTGTCTGGTCTACCAGACACAGGCTCGAATCCTGCCGGTGCCTGTGTGATTTTTTTTGCGATTTTAAATGCTATGCGCACGGACGCGGACGGACATTGTGCGGCCCTAAGGTGCTCCGCACCTAAAATGAGCAGGATTACACAGTCCTGCTGAATACAGGACATGCCTGTTCAGTGTACGCTGATGGCGGAAAAAAAAGAAAGAAAAAAGGGTAGTTGGGGAAAGGACGAAGAAGGGAATTTCGGAGAGCGAACGAACAGCACCATAATTGGCTTTTTAGGAGAGAATTATGAGGGTGATAGAGCATCTCCTGAGCGAACACTCCCGGCGGACACGTGTTTCCCCTATTGCAGCTGCTGGTAGGACTCCGGTCGCGGCCACTTAGCGCGCCGAGAGAGAGAGAGATTTGCGCGTGCTCTTAACGACCGCCGTACACTTCTTTTCGGACCAGTTTACGGAAAGCGTCTCGCCTCGATGCTAAAGCTTCGGGCGCTAAGCGACGCGGAGAGACGCTCGCTGTTCCGGAAGAAAACGTGTCTGCGGTGCGCGTCAAGAGATTTAAGCCCGACGTTATATGCGGGAGAAGTTATCGCGTGAGAAGGAACTTTCCGGGAATCCTGAGCGCGTCGGAGTGCGCGGTCGACCCC
Organism: Haemaphysalis longicornis; assembly: GCF_048455015.1. Lineage (NCBI taxonomy): Eukaryota > Metazoa > Arthropoda > Arachnida > Ixodida > Ixodidae > Haemaphysalis > Haemaphysalis longicornis. Next base: position 105,788,676 of record NW_027526225.1, read on the forward strand.
TCCGTTGGCCTCCTCTTCTGCCGGCCTAACTGCCGGTCGTTCCTGCGTAGTGTTTGGAAGGGCAGTCACCGTTGACGAGTAACAGCGGTTCATCGCGCCCTGGGTCGTCTTCTTCCGCTCGCAAGTCGTCAGACTCGCGTCTCGTCGCCCGTCCTAGGTTACGCGGAGGGTGTCGTCCGACGTCGCGCCTCGGTGCTTGCTTGTTGCTGGCCTTACGCCTCGTCGAATGGGAACGCCGTCGAGATTGCGCCATGAGGTGGTGGCGCCAGTGGCGTGTCGCGAGCAGACCACGCATTCCCTCTCGCTTCGCGAGGCAAAGAAATGCAAATAACGAGAAAGGAAAAACGTTTCTTTTAACGCAGTCAGTAAGCCTTCCTGCTTCCGCGTGCGCGAGACGCTGACAGCCACGACAGGGGTGGAATGCCTCGCGGTTAAAATGCTTTCGCGAGGTCCTTTGAGGCGGAGCGACGCATAAATCTTACTGTGATGTACTGTTTCTTTCTCTCTTTTTTTTTTCTTCTCCCTTTCGTGTTCTCAAATCGACGTGCTCGCGCTGGCTCGACATGTGGCAAGGTAATTGCGAGCCTATGTACGTGGCCGCAATGTTGCGACATTGCGACCTGGCAGAAGGACGATTCTGCGGTTGAATGCGGTTAACGGCGGGTGTGCCTGAGGCTTCTGGTTATCGTATTTAGTTAGCGTTGCCTACTCGACCTTCATTTTATTTGTGTTGTAATGGAATACTCCTTCTGCTGCTTGCGTAATAGATGAAGATGACGTTTGACAACCTTCACTGAAGTCTCATGCGGCTGCTCTCAAGAAGGCACAACAAATCACACTTGGCTCAGTACGAATTGTTCCTTGCAAACGTATAAGCCACCCCGCAAAAAGAAAAAACAAAGGGAATGCAAGCCTCGGTTTTTAGTGAAGCTTATTAGTATTCCAGGTCAAACTCGGAAAACGACTCGTTCCTCGTAGCGTCAATCTGACCTTCAAGCTCAGCCAAGGTCAAGCCAGCGCATGAACGCTCGTTGGGTTGGGTTTTGCGATAGTAAGCGGGAAAAAAAGCGGCAGTGCAAGAAAAAAAAAATGGCGCGTTCCAAATTGCGCAGAAAGGCCCCTGCACGCACGGAATGAAAGCAAGCACAAAAAAACTACACTCCCGCTTGCGCTGTTTCAGACAGGAGGCGCACAAGCACCGCGAAGGCGGGAAATCTGAAATGCGTTGGACAAACCTCCGTTGAATTCACCAGGAGAGGAGCGAGACAGGGTGGCGAAGGACTTTATGGGTTGTAGCAGTGAGCGGATAACGGCGCCACAGCCCGTTAAGGCGAATCACTGCTCTGTATTTCCGACAGCTTTCACGTTGAGTGGAACGGCTTCAATTTTTTGCTTACTGCCTTTGTAGAGTCTTCTCTTTTCTTTTTTGCTTGAGCGGTAATCTGCAGCGAAGCAATACGACCTTGGCTCGTTTGCAAGGTGCGTACAACGAGCAAGAACGGCGGCCCTCAGAAAAACCTTCCATTTTCAGTTGCGTTCTTTCCTGAAATGGGAGACAACCGCTGTCAACTTCCCAAACCCCCCACGCGTTGTGTGTACCTTATAGCTCGACCACTGGGCGGGTTTCTTTGCGTCGCGAACTTCTACCCTCGGAGGCTCCTTGCTCGTTCGGCGGCGTTGTTTATTTCGTCGTACATGTCCGAAACGTTGGGGCGCAGCAAATGCGTGCGTAGATCAGAGAAACCTCCGATTGTCGTCGTTCGTTTTTTTTCTTTCACTGTCTCCTTTCCTTTTTTATTTTTTTACTCCCTGCATTTTTTTCCCCATCCCACAACATACGCGCTCTTAGCGGGCACCGAAGACGCTGGGCTTGCACATTCTCCGTCCCGTCCGAGTCCAAATTGCTTCTCCGCGATTTTTTTTTTTCTCGTTGCGTTCCTTCGTCGGCAATTGTGTAGACGGCGCAATTTGCTGCTACTGGCGGTTTCTGCGTTTCTTACGCTTTTTCTTTACGCGTGGGAAATCAGTTGTAACGTCGTCGAGGCTCGCAAGAAAATAAGTAGAACGCTCCGTCGCAGTTCTTTCGCGTCGTCGTCGTCGCCGTCGTGTTTCTTTTGGGATCGCCCTCAAGCAATCGATCTTCCGTCGCAATCGCGACCGAGACCAGGCGGCACGGTGCCAAGCGGCGCGGGCGGACGTCGTCGGCGCTCTTGGAATTAAGACGGACCGCGGTACTTTTCGTTGCGCTTCGTTCGCTGCTTCTGTTTTCGGCGGTCAGGCCGCCCCAATTTTGCGATACTCGGTCCGGCCGTCGCCGGCACCGTTTCTTTGTTTCCGCTCCCGTGTGGCCCGATTTGTCGGCTTTGTCTTGTCTCGGCTTTGGGGGCAAACGTTGAAGGTCAGCCCGTGCGCTCGTCCCGTGTCACCGTCTTTTCTTCTGTCCCCGTCTGTTGCGCTTTTTACCATGTCCAAGTCGTATCACCAACTAGCCCAAACTTCTGCGTTGAGTAGTGCGAAAGCAAAACGGAAGGAAACACATCGAGGAGTCTCAAGGTCGCGGCTCTAATTTGCGCACGCAGCCGGCGGCCGTCTTGGTCAGATTGGTGTTTTCTGGCGGGGGAGCTCCGACTGTGGCTTGCTTGCCGTTAGGGATTAAGCTCGGGAGTCGGGTGGGCGTGGTTTGATCGAGTTAGCCGCATTGCTACGACGCCGTGGCCGGCGTTGGATGCAGCTGGTATACCCACCCGGGTGTCAGGTCGGGGAGCTTGGTTCGAAGGCTTCGCGAGGGGCCGCGTGGGTTGACGCGGGATAAGGTATGAAGTCCGCCGGGAGGTGCTTGGGATTAGGGCTAATACGCAGGGATTACGTCGTCGAATACTTGAGGAACTCGGTCTTCTGGAGGCGGCGAAAAAGAGAATTCGTCTGGTCCCACGAAAATGTGAGCTTCCCGTTTAAATTAAAAATAAAAAAGACTTGGTGTTTGATATTAAAAGCAACTCTCTTCCTCCTCTTTCTCCGTACCTCCGGCAGCATTACGCAGGGAAGGGCACAAGACCGTGTAGCCTGTCCCAAGTAACGCTACTTCACCTAGTGTAAAAAAAAATAATTAAAGCCATTCCGCTCAACGTGAAAGCTGTCGGAAGTGCAGATCAGTGATTCGTCATAATGGGTCGGAGCGCCGTAATCCGCTCACTGCTACCACCCAATGCAATTCAAATTTCCCGCCTCCGCAGTGCTCGCGCGCCCCCTGCCTGAAACTGCGCCAGCGGGAGTTCTGTTCAATTTTTGTGCTTGCTTTTCCTCCCGCACGTGCCGGCGTTGCACTGCCACATTTTTCGCTTACTATCGTAAAAACCAGCCCAACGAGCGTTCCTAACTAGAGACTAACGCGAGCGCTGCCGGTTAATTACGCATGTTTTGCCCCACATGTACCTGCAGCTCTTTTTTTTTTTTTTTCGCTAAACAACGGGGAGATGCATGACAAGCGCAAGCGGTTCATGAGTTTCGAACGCTTATGACTATTTAAACCGCTTGGTTTTCGAGGCCTCTGCGGGACGCCTACGAAGGGTACGCCGGGCTCTCTACTTGGGTCCGTTATTTCTCACTGCGCCGCCTGATTCCGGCAGCCGCTTGACATCGAGCGTTACGGCGAGCTTACGACGACAAGGCGAGCCCCTAAAGTGCTCTGCACTTGAAATTGGTGCAACTTGCACTAATTGTACATGGCTGGAGAACCAGCAGAGCTGGCGGCCTCTCTCCCATCGTCGGGGACCCGGCCGTTGCACCTGACATGGATTCCCTAACTTGCCGCTGGAAGTTCTCCATGACTGGCAGCCCCGGATCGTTCTGACCGTAGCCTTTCACATATCTCCCAAAGTGGACGCTGGAACCCGAGGCAACTGGCTTCGCGAACTGGGCGTCTGTAGCGCGAACTCGGCGCCCCTGCTACCCACTTGAGGCGCGAACGCACGCGCACTGGCGAGTAGAACAGCGCGCGAGAGATCACCCCACAAACGCTCAGCAGGGTGTTCTCGAAGGTCGAGCTGGCCGACGCCGGGCGTTCCTCACGAGGCGCGCGCTCACGCGCACTCGCTATTTCTTGTTATTTTTGCGGCGTGAGCTACACTGGCCGAGGTTGAGCACTTTCGCGTGGCTCCTGGAGAAGCCGTGCTGCGCATGCGCGAGGAGCAGTGACGTCACACGGGGCACAGAACGTTGCTCGCTGCCCGGCGTCTCTCACACACCCCACGCGCCCAGCGTCTTCGCCGACCTCCGTTCCGCACGGGGCGGCCCGGTCCACTTGGTGATCATGAGACGGGTGGCGGGGTGTGGAAGCGATGGCTCGTGCGTCGCAGCACCACCGGCCTGCGCCTGTGGCAGCAGCTTAGCTCTGGGGCGATTGGTGACGCTGCGCCGGAGCCGCTTGATAAATACACATGTGTCACATTATGCGTATACGTGTGTGTGTCATTGAAGCAGCAGTAAGCATGGCAATCAAGCTAATCCTAGACAACCAGGAAAGCTAAGAATAACCAGCTGAACCTTAGCTCACGCTACGTATATCCTGGCATAGCCGAGCTAAGCCACTGCTATTTTTTTTTTTGCGAGCTCTTCACGTGACACGAGCACTCGTGGAATGCCTGGACGACGCCAGCGCTCATCACGAGGCGCATGCTCACGTGCTCTCAGTATTTTTTCTTGATCTTTTTTTTTCTGGTAACGCTCGATGGCGGAACTAAAAGCTTAAAACAGCTCTGCTGTTTAAAAAACGCGCAAGAATCTTGGTCAAAACATCTCTCCTTGCTATCGATACGAGACGGGCGCTCGATGCACACCTTGCAGAAATATCATGTAATCTCATCGTGTATCTCATGTGACGTCGGCAGCATAAAATTGTTGCCTATTTATTTGTGGTCGTTTCGAAACCTCTGCACCGCGCGCCGCATGTTGCAGTGTTTATCTTGACTTGCGGTCTCTTCTCCGCATACCCGTTGGCCCCTAAAAAAAAAAAAAAAAAGGCTCCCACGCACTGTGCTTTCTGTGCTGAAGTTCTAAAAATAAAGTTGTCCCCTCTCTTTTTTTTTTCCGCATAGGTCCCTGACGCAACGGCGATTCATATCGGAGAACCGCGAAGCCTCGAAACGCGGAGAACAGCCGGTCGCAGCTGTGCTGGCAAGTTCTTCTAGGAGAGAGAGCTGCTCGGTGAGTTTGTGATGTTTTCTCGTCGGTGGTCGTGTTTTCTCTCCTTTTGCTCTTTAGGCTTTTGGGATGACGTTTTTCGAGACAATTTTGGCGCAGCCGTGCCGCCCTGCATTAGAGAGTATTTTAGCATTGTGGGTAGTGTACGCCACGCTAGTAGCGGCTACGCTACCCGCTCTTCTCACGGGCACTGTGCTCACGGGCAAATTGCTGATAGCCTTCGTTGTTGGCCGGGTACTGCGTGTATCCGTATCTTGTGCGCCAGTAATCAGTACGTCCTTGTGATATCGGAAAATGTGTTAATTAGGGCATGTAAGCCAAAATGTAACGAGAAAGATCTTGCGAGTTTCTTCGGTTTAGCTTGTTCTTCAGGTCGGTTTAAGCAGTGGTTTACTTCTTTGGTGTTTTCCTCCCGGGAAACGAGTGAATTTGAATTTACGCCATCATGTATAGACGGGCTACGGTAGCCGTGCGAGCCAGGGCAAGCCTCTATTCACCGTTCTTTTTTCGTAGTGGTCGCTTGTCGAAGCCTTGTACGAGACATACGGCTGAGTCTTACTTGAACACGCCCGCCTACTGACATCGGCCGACGGGTCTTCTAGCAGTTTCAATTGTGACCTTATACGTTGCCACGTGATTAGTGAATTTCTCGGTATTCTTAAGAACAGGTTTTTTTTTTTTTCACTATTGCGAAAAGCAACAACTGCAACAATAACAAAAAACAGCAATAAGGGACCGGTGTACGCGAAGCAGAGGGCATTTGAATGAAAGGGACCCTGCAGCACTTTTATTAACCGTTTTCTAAATATTCAATGTTTTGAGACGTTGGGAACAAACACATCCATTATTTAGATCAGGGGGTCCCAAAGTTCCTCAGCCAGAAATTTCTGTTGTGCGCCCATCAGATAACTTAGAAACTTGCTCAGAATATTTTTCTCTCCATTCCCGGTCTTGACGTTCTTCTGGCGCTCGAATTACGTCGTTAGAGCGGTGTAGCGGCTATTGGCCAGCTTTTCTTCAGTAGCAGCAGTGAGTGCATTCGATAGCCACTTTAAAAAGAAAGACACAAAAGAAAATCACAAACGGAAGGCGTATCTGCTGCGACGAGCAAATCACACAGTGCCGCTCCGTGCTGGCGGTAACGTTCGCAGTGCTGCTTCCAGACGCGAATGGAAGAGGGAAAGCGTTAGTCGGAAGTGTTGGAGAGTCTCCCTCCACTATACTGTTGCCCACATTTCGCTTGCAGCTTGAGGATTTTAAACCAAAACCTTCAATTTGAATTCACAGCCGGGGTCAGGGAGCCGCAAAACAGTTTCTTGGAGCGGCACGTGATTGAGCGGTGTCGCTGCTGTCCAAAAATGTATCGCTTCCGTCCAACCAGGTACATACGGTAGAAGATTTGTGAATGATTACTTTATTTTGTCCAAAACTGGGTGAAAGGAGGTAGATCTAGCTCGATGGCTAGGAGTGCGGTGGTGGACTAATTTCTGTTTCCTGTGGCGAACGGGGTAGTCGGTGAAGGCTGGTGTATGCGATCGCGCGTGCGCAGTCATAACAGGTGCTTCGTGCCTCCCTGAATAGCATCCTTTGAGTTCGACTGCAGCGGAGTTCTTACGTTTCGCTGATCCCGGCAGGCCGACGAATCTTAAGTGTGACCTTGGCGGCGAAACGGGCAATAAAGTAAAAGTAAAGCTAGGCTGCGCTTTTCGATGAAACGCGTGGCCGTGATTTACTGCAGTAGAAGGACCGCTGTGAGCACCCTAGCTGATAAGAGAACCGCTACACCCACAGTTCTGAGAAGGCAAAAAAGAAAAGGAGTGGAACCCACTGCGCCTTGTGGAACTCCCATTTTCTTTGCGGCGGTGCCTCCGCTTACAGCGTAGGTCCGGTGGCCCCTGCTGAGCTTACGAGACGACGTTTCGGATCTTCTTTCCGCTCCCCGCTTCATGCATCGTGTAGTAGTGCGTAGTAAGCGCATGGCAGCGTATGAGCACTGCATGAGCAGTGCGCGTCAAGAGAGGCCCTTTCATCGAGCCAGGGTGTTGCGTTGGGAAAGGGGGGCACTGCAGCAGCAGCAGCATCCTGTTTACTCAGCGTGACGTCAGTGACCTGTGCCCTTGCCTCCTCGCGATCGACGCTGCCCTTTTGGAGGCCGTCTGCGTAGCCGTGCTTTTGGAGTTCGTGTTTGCGTTCGTTGATTCATTCCCTCAGGTCTCTCTCAGACGGGGATCTTCCATTCCTCCCTTACTCAGCGACTCTCGATATCAGGGCTATCTGTCTTGCACTGCGCTGGGTCGCCGGTTGTCGGTATTCGACGAATAACCGGGGACTTTCGTGTAAGTCTGTCTCTGTGTGTGTCTTTCTTGTTTTTCTCTCAAGTTCAGTAAAGCTTGATGTCGGGATAGTTGGTGTGACATGCTCTTGAAGGTAAGTTGCGCTTGTTATGATAACAGAGGCGGACACAGAAAAAAAAAAAAACAGACAAGAAGGCGTTGGCATTTCTTTTTCGCACTAAGTTGCTCGGTATGAAAAAAAAGTTGCAGAAACTTCCACGTCAGGAATTGAATAAATGCTTAAGCCGCGCTGCTGTACACGGAGCCTCTTTAAGTTTGCTTCGATACTACACACGCGCGCGCGCATTGCCGGAAAGACATGTTTTTAGGGGCAGCGTAAGATGTCTTTTATGAAAATATGAATTGTCGATGAATCCTTAAACTTTTTTTTTCGGGCGGAAACAGCACTAACTAAAAGAAGACAAAGGAAGGAACACACGGACGCCTACTGATCTAGCAACTGCCGTTTAATGTAAAGAAGGGAGAATGCAAACGCGGAACATAAAGCAACAAGAAGCACTGCGCATGAGCAAAAAAAAAAAAAAGTGGACAAAGTAGAAAGGTGAGGCGGCCACTAGACAGAAAGCAGCTTACAATCAAGCCGTACGTCCTCGTGTTTCTTCGTTTAGTTCGCGTTGGTTCCACCCGAAAAATGTTTCTCCGATAGCCCAACTAGCAACGCTTCTGAAATTCTTTAACCGCTATGCTGTACACCGTGCCCCTGTAAAGTCGGCTTCTGGGCTACACGAACGGGACATTTCAACAGGACCCATATGGAAATGTGCAGGCCCAAGGGGAATTGTATCCCTATGGGATACTATACACCGAGCCCTAATAAGGTCGCCTTCAGTGCTGTGCAGAAATGCATTGCCGAGAAGACATTTCTTCAGGATCAGCGTAAACAAGTCTGGTATCGAAGTATAGGAAGTCTCCCGCGCCTTTAATTATTACCTCGATTTCGCCGCCGGGCTTAAGTCGTCGCCCTGTAGAACTGGGAAATTTTACGGTATTGCTTCTCTGCTGCGTCTTGATCTTCAAGTATTAAGCTCACAAATTTTAGAAGCGCGGATAAATATTATTCGGATGCTGGGAACACTGAACGTGTTTCGATTAATAAGGAACTGACACTCTTCTATCTTTTTTTCAACGCAAGGGAGTTCTCATGCGAAGATTATCTATCGGTAAACATGGCAAAGAAGTCTTTGTTGACATCGTCAGTGTTAGAATGTAGTACCTGAAATTTCAGTAACTAAAGAAACGGAAATATATTTAGGGTCCCCTACCGTTACCTACTCGGCACGGGATTATTTGGGTCACCCGAAGTGCTTAATTTTTTTAAGATCTTCCCCCTTACCCCTTTATAATCTACCCCCTTTCCCCCTTACCGTCGAAAAGTGCATAGGCACAGCGGGTAACAAAACCGGTGACCTTGTGCAGAGCGGCAGAGCGCCGCAGCTACTGAGCCGTCGTGGCAAGGGGTCATTTGGCATCTATCGCCGCGAATGTCTAGAACTCTTGCATTTTCGAGCCCGAAGTATAGCTAACTCTAGGCACCCCCCTGCCTCTAACCGTGAAATGTGTTTCTGAAGAACGGTAAGGACGTCTGTGGTGCCGTCGTCATTCCGATTGGGAAGCGAGATATCGAGGCTCTCCCACGCATTCCGACGAGCGCACCATAACGTTTCTTCCACTCTGTGTGTGTTTTCGTAGGTTTTTCTCTATTTTTTTTTTTCACGCCCAGTTCATTTGTCAAGGGCTTTTGCCGCAGACGCGCGTGCCGGATTCGTTTCTTTTTCGGTCAACCGGCCGCCAGGCTGGCTGGCAGCACCGAGTATAGAGCGCGGCGCGCAGCATGACGCGCGCATGCCGCCGCTTTTTTGTCCGTTCCCACTCCATTCGTCTCCCGGCTCTTCCGAGAACCCAGGGAAGGGCGAAGGTTGGAGGGAGAGGCGACCTGTGGAAGAAGAATGGCTGCGGATCTGACGACGCGGTTTTTCTCGATTGCTTCTTTCACCTTCTCTACCGTCTTTTTCGTGCTCTCTTTCTCGCCGCTTCCTTAGCCTATAGCCAGAAGACGTTTCCGCGGCTCTTAAATTCAAGGCGCAGCGGGTCAGAAAATTTAGGAGGCGGCCCTGCGTTGCGTACGTGCTCGAGTCTCTGTGAGGAGGGTGCTAACGGCACGGACTGGAGTAGTCCCCCCTCCCCTTCTTTACCGTGACGTAAGAGGGCGGTGTATAGCGCACGTGCGTTCCTTGAAGGGGAGCGAGCATGCTGTGGATTGGGAGGGGTTGGGCGTGCAAGTTTTGCCGTTGAGCCCGTTAGGCGGAGATTAATGTGCGCTCGCCCGCGCTCAAAATGGCTTTCTGTGTCGGGGTGGTGGTGTCAGGCGCCCCCCATTTCTGAGGTCCGATTTGTCGCTATCTGTGCTGTCTAGGTGTGTGACGCCACGTCTCTTTCCTCGGAGCACGGTCGTTTTGGTTGTGACGAACAGATATATGTCGTAGATAGGTGACCGGTAAAAAGCGCAAAGGCTCATGGGTACGTCGTCTGCTCCCGCCACTTCCGGTTCGAGAGCTCTCCCGGCCTCCCGTACGCCGGAGGGTTTCACGCGCGTGTGTGCGTGTTGTTTATTCGTCATTAACTAATCGTTTATTGAAAAAGTATGATTGATGCTTGTTATTCATTGAATGCGCGATGCATGAGTGTTTTTTTTTTTTTTTTTGCCTTGGTGGGAACAGATAAACAAACGCACGCGCGCGTGAAAGCCCCCGGCGTACGGGAGGCCAGGAGAGAGCTCCCGAGCCGGGAGTGGCAAGACTCTGCGGGAGCAGACAATGTACCCATGAGCCTTTGCGCTTTGTACCGGTCACCCATTACGGCTTCCGCGTTTATGGGTGATCAGACTTGGGAAGCTTGCACGGCAGCCTGAGCGTTCTACCGCAGTTTTGAGCCAAGACCGGCTGGTACCTGTGCCTCTACCTTGTACCGACGCCTTTTGCTCCAAATGTTGTCTGTAGGTCGTTTGCGGTGCCTGTTTTTACCCCGTGTGTGCTTCGTATCGCCCCGTCACCATATCACAGCCAACACTCTCTTTTATCAAATTTGGTTAAAGAAAGTGCTTTAGCCAGTTTGGTAGTTTCGGAGACCCATTCGAGACGGCACTTGAAGTTAGTTCGCATATATAACGAAGCCCACCTATTACGAGTGATCGCGGGGCCGTACGCGTTGAGGCTGATTTATGAGCATATGCTGCAGACGACTGTTAACCACTTCGCCGACGAACTCGGCGTTCCGAAGTCAGTACGTTCACTCGCGTCGTATTGTTATAGTGCCGTAATGCCCCACGAGTTGATTGATTGTAAGGTTTAACGCGCCGACGCAACGCAGGCGATGAGGCGCGCCGTAGTGGAGGGCTCCGGATTAATTTTGACCACCTGGGGATCTTTAACGTGCGCCGAAATCTCGTACACACGGGCGTTGTTTTGCTTTTCGCCTCCATCAGAAAAGCGGCCGCCGCGGCCGGGAATCGAGGCCCGCGACCTCGTGGCCAGCAGCGCAACGCCTTAGCCACTGAGCCACCGCGGCGGGCATGCCCCACGAGTATACAGCGCCCTAAGAAAGTGCCTTTAGGACAGTTGTGACCTTAACCAAACCTAACCTAGCCGAGTGGCGGTAATAGACACGTTTCGCTTGGGCACGTCTGGTTATGTACGTGTGGGCCGATGAGGCCAACGTCAGTGAAATGTCTACAGGCAGTGCTTAACCATCTTTTTTTTTTTCCCTTCATCTTTTCATTTCGAAGCGGTTTTCTTATCTGCGTGCTGTGGCACTCAAAAGCTTTCTATTTTGTCTTTTGTGGGTCATGCTTATATTGGAAACGTAAGTCGTAGGCGCTTAGGATAGAAAC